>NC_141623.1:37694374-37951874 GCF_047967505.1 Dipteris shenzhenensis | reverse complement strand
TAGAGCTTTGACATCCATCATATAAATGTGGTGTTCAAAAACACCGTTCCATCACAATAGAGCTCATGAAACTCTCCATCACAATAGAGCTATAATCAAAACCATTGACATAGCCAATTTTGCACCACATCGTTTAACATAATCATTAACAATTCCATACTAGTATTCATACTCACAAAGTAGCTCATCTCCGAAGGAGATATCCTTTATGGTTTGCACAGTAATGTAGCCATGGGCACTCAAATTTCCTTGTGACTTTTGAGCCCAAGGTGGTAGTTTAGGGATGTATACAAATATAACATTTGTTCTTTCTTTATAATACATTGAGCTATTTATATATCCAGCAATGTTTCCATACAATACATCTCCCACAATACATTTCACATCTATCAATGGCTCAATGAATGGATCTTCAAACATTCCATAAGTCTTCATCCTTGGGAAAAACTTGAGGAGAGATCTCCAAGTATCATAATCATACTTTGGACCATTATATACCATCAAATCTTGTTTTTTCTTGATGCTCGTATGTACAAAAAGACCATATCCTGCCCCAGGTATTGTTGATTTCTTTACTTCATAATGGATGCCATCCATTTCGAACACGTGCTCAATGGGTATGGGCAATTTATGTTTCCATAAGCCATTGGATGCAGGGTCAAAATTTGTAATAAGATAGCTCTTCAAATTTTCAGGACAATCTGCAACATCTATCATATGTTTAAAATCAAAAAATCATTCTTTTAGTGGAGGAATACAAACTCACATCACAAAGCACATAGCATTTTTTGGACAAGGTACTAACTCAATGTCTATTAATTCTTTCACAAAACAAATTGAAACATAATATTTTGCTAGTTGAATCTAACCAAATAGTGTCCAAATATAAATCAGAATGTAGGTACAAATGTTTTAGTTGAGCATTTGTGTCTACAACTCTAATTAACAAGATCACTCACATTCCCTAATGGTTGTCTATGCAATAAAATTGAATCAAGTTGGCTAAGAATGCCCTTGCAACATCGGCAGTGATTCCCCTTTCCTTGCATCCAAGAACCATAGCAAAGCGTTTTGCCTCACTATCTTTCAATGGCCCCATTTTGGCAATTTTTCCTAGCATGCATTCTTCCTCTTCATTCAATGTAACATGTTGAGCATGCACCATACTTCTTGTAGTAGGACAAGTCCCTCTCACTCTAGTTTTGGTTATAGGTGAAGTAATACCTTTCTCTGTGTCTTTTTTTGAACTACGAGTAGACATATGAGATTCGACATTCATCCTTTCGAGAACTTCTTTGTTTTTTTCTTTGAATTCAAGGATCACTGGTTGAAAATAATAGAACATATCATGCCCTTCGACAATCGGAGCTTGACCAAATCTGTTAGAAGAGATGGCACTGCGCACATCTACTGCATTATCTAGCATCTGTAGGTACGGTAATAACTCATGAAGCAAAATAGAATCACCACAATCTATATCAAATTTTGTAGGGAAAATGCAATTTTCTGCTGGATTAACACAACCCGTGTAAGGAGAAACATCAATGAACACTGTTCTTGCTGGTTTGCATTCCTCTTTAAAACAACACCACACTCTCATCAATGGTTTAAACTCCGCTTCCACATTCATCCTATCTGGTCGAATGATTCTACTCTTTGTATGCTTGTGGCATGCCATCGCACCCCAAACCATGAAGAAATGTAACTTTCTGTTAACATGATGCTCCAAAGTGTCCAGCATGTGTTGCACCATGCCCTTTTCTCCTGAAGTGGACCAAATGCCAACATGGTAGTGATCGAGCAACCATTGTAGAAACTCTAAACACCCAGGACGGAGAACAAGCCAATGCTTCCCATTGTGCAAGCTCATATGTTTATTTGACTTCGAAAAACAACGCTCGAGCAATAACCCTTTCAAATCTATTATCACCGCTAGTCTTATTTTTGTTATCACCTCTTTTGACATTATTTCTGAGGGTGACATTATGTCTTCTCCTTTACCTTCTAAGATTTCTTCCTGCACCTTGGCTTCATACAATGACATTGCATCTTCTCCTTTACCTTCTAAGCTTGCATTCACATTTGTCAATGGAACATTAACTGCAGACATTGCATCCTCAACATTTTCAATCAACCATGTTGAGCTTGGAACTTGCATGCTAATGTTCATATTAGGCACATAATGAATCATTGGATTAGGTGTCACATGTACAGGCAATGCTTCTAGCGATGTGAAATTGAGATGGCCAATATCTGTTAATAAACAAGGAAATGAAATTCATAAGTAGAAACAAACTGAATATTGAGATGGAAAACCAAATTGTCAAACTTTAGGTTGTGTGCTCTCAATGCAATTTGTTTGTGTGAAAGCATTCATGTTTTTCTTTTTCAAAACAAAATTGGAATACTAAAAAAAAGAAAGCATTCATGTTCATATGCTTAGTATACCCCCTAAAGTTGTTGAATCTATACCCTTTCAAGTTATTTTAATCCCCAAAACTACATATCCTTACAATGCCAAAAACCTTTGCATAATAGATAGAGTGGAGTCCAACATTATCTAGCATTGCCCGAGTGTTCCCACTAAGAAAAGATTTGGCCAAGCGGCCAAAACATATTTGAGCATTCATATGAAGTGAATAAGGATAGAAACAATAATTTACACTAATTCATTCATCACGATCAAGACTCAACACACTTTTTAACATTTATGAACTCATAAATAAATTTGGATGTGTATCACACTCTAAAGGTATTACAACATGCAAACACATCTTTTCATGAAATATAGAAAATTAAACATATTCAAGAATACATATGAATGTTTGAATTATGGCAATGAGATAGAATGAATTTCCAAGTAATATTAAAAGATCTTTGGAACAAAATTAATACATCATATGGAGAATATAGCAAGATAACATATGGAAAACACGAACACCATATAAAAGGACAATTTCAAGGACCTGTTGCTTCCTCTTCTGTTTCCCAAAACTTTGAAGCGTGTTTTTGTAAATGCTCACGCTGCTCTTTATTGAAGGGTTGAAGCTCTTTTTGTCCTGGTATGGTATCAATTTCTTTATCCCCTCCACCTTCAATTGTATCATCTTCTTTTGATACCCCCTCTATTGCCAATATTGGTTCTTGCAAGCCAGCCCATTGTCGAATTTCATGATTACTGTAAGCATACGTGCAACATATACTTTCAACCTTTGCCAACTCCTCATAAGTCTCAACAACTGAAACAACACGCCTCTTACAAGAAAGAGACTCTATTGCAGCAAGCCCCTCAGAGAACAAGTCCAATACATACTCATCTTCTCGACAGAAACCCATGATCATGTCTTTCATGATACTTGAACGTTTTCTTTTCAAGGATAATTCAATGTCAAATTCATCATCATCCTCCTCGTCATCATCATCCTCATCACCTGATTCTTCTGCACCACTTGATTTTTCATATTTTTCATCTGCAACATATATTGATGGCTTACATTGTGAATTGGTATAGCGCTCAATATCGTTGAAATGCTTTTCCTTGCTTACCAGTACACAGGCAATTAAGCCATCCATAGATCCAGTGACAAATATATCTGTAGTTTCAAAATTAAGGCAACCGAAGTGTATTTTATATTGTCCGCATGCCTTATTTAATGCATTCTTCAAACATGATACATGATCCATGGTCAAGAACACCACAAGAAGGAATTGCATTGGGGGAGAAGCGATTGTCATCAAGGCTTTCAACAAACACTCAAAGCGATCCTCATTCCAATTTCTACTTCTGCTTGGTCCATACATTACATCCAAAAAGGCAACCCCTATTGCCATTGGCTCTTGGTACACATTATGTATAAATTCCATTCCCTCCATGTTTGAACCGACTGTGTAGAACCTCCAAGGCCGGGTGGAATTCGGTCCATGACTTGCACCTTCACTTTGTCCCATAATCCACCTCAGATACCCCTTTGCAGCATCAGGCAATGGTGGAGTTTCCTTGCCCTGTTGAAGCTTCACTTTTAACCATGAGTCAGAGCAACCACGAATCCGATGATACAATTCTGGAGTAATTTTAAAATGTGATCTGCACTCATCCCAATTTTTTAACATTAAAGAAGGCCGTTCTGCCGATATAAACATATAAAGTTCTTCTTGTAGTGCAACATCTCTCTTGATCTGCATAGCTCGTCCTTCAATATCAAGAATCATGGCATCAGTCTTTGTTTTAGCTATGACTACTCTACCTTCCTTAATGTCATTTTGAATTTGACCAATTTGATCATCACTCAATCCACGCAAGCATCTAAACATTGAGACTGTGGGTTGCCTACGGCATTTTCCATCTTGTGAATATTTGCCTGCAATGTAATCCTCAAGGATGGAGATCCAACCATCATAAATGGCATCGCTTGTGATTATCATATGTACATCCTTCGTGGCAAAGCTATTGCCCAATGTTACCTTGCCAGTGTCAATGAAAGCCTGCAAAATATATGAATCCATTAGAATGCAATAATTAAGAAAAACGACTTGTAAAAAATGATTCATAATTCAAATCTGTACTTACATCCCAATTCTCACAATCTGGATGTCCTTTTGCAAGCCCTTGTTGTGCTTTCTTGGGTCTGTTAAAGAGAATCCATTGTCCCCTCACCTGCTTAAGTATATCAATGTATGGAGATTGTCTCAAGATATTTTGAGACTCCAGGTTTGCCATCTTTGATATCTCCACACAAAAGCGTGCGGGACAATTCACTACAATCCTTGCCTGGCGGGTGCGGTAGTAGTTCTTTCTTTGGGCCGTGCTGTTATCATCATTAGATGTGAATATTTTAGCAGCATATATTGAATGTTGCCCAGATAGTATCCAGTAGTGGCACTTGGTTAAATCCTTTTTATCTACCCTTTCTAGGGGCTGCTTTGTTTCAGGATTGAAAGGCATTAAATCCGCTACAGTAGCAGGAGGCCTAGAGTTATAACCGAAGTCTGCAGCAAGCTTCTCCACATGCTCTTTGTTCAACCCTCTATATACATAGCTTGGAGGAGCTTTTTGACATCTTGCAACTGGAATTGAAAATGTTGCATGCAACCCGAATGGGTAGTATTTTTCATATTCCACCAAGCCTGATGGTTTCTTTTGCCCTTTTTTTCCTATGACCTTTCCACTTGGCTCCAATTCACTACCACTGCTTCTTTCCACAACTGCTAGCATACCCTCTGGAGGTGTTCCTTCTTGTGGTAGATCAACTATAGTTAGCTTTCCTTTCTTTGCTCCTTCTCCGCTACCACCTGGTGCTTGAACCATAGTCGATTTACCTTTCTTTGTTCCTTCCCCACTATCTTCCCCACTCTTACACTTCTTTAATGTTGCTGAAACTTTGCGATATGATTGAATGATTGTTGTCACTGTGTGAATTTCATTTCCATCAGTTGATTCAACACTTATCCAGCCTCTTGAGTGCATGTTGTCATCTACATCAGACTTCATACGAGATGCTTCATAATCACTGGGATCCAAGAGAAACTTCTTATTTTGATTTATAATGATCAACAATCCAATATCTCCCTCTTTTCCAACCACATCTTCAGTGATTTGATGTACCGATCCAACACAAGTGTATGCACTTTTATTAGGTAACAAAACAAATAAGTGAACTCGTGTCAACTGTGCTCCCTCAATACTATATATGTCAAAGTACCAAGGTATGCTTTTCTCTGCAAATCCACTTACAACTTTCTCAACCTTCTTCACATTTGTGTCTTTCCTGTAAAAGACCCAAGCAATATACAAAGTATCATCTTTATAATCTTTAAAGTTAGACAAAACACATTATCGATAAACATATCTGATATAGAATCTAGAATTGACACTAGACCTAGTAGTAGATTTGAAAAAGTACTAGATTCTAGGGAGATTTGGCCACACTAGGGAGAATTGGCCGTGCGGCCAAATCTTATGGGCTTCTTTTAAAGCACTGGAAGGGGAGGTTTAGATGTGTAGCCAAATCATATGGGCTTCTTTCAAAGCACCAAAGTTTGGGGAGATTTGGCCTTGTGGCCAGATCTTGTGGGCTTCTTTCAAAGCACTAGGGTCTGGAGAGATTTGGCTGTGCAACCAAATCTTGCTAGCTTCTTTCAAATCAGTCAAATCTTTCTAGCTTCTTTTAAATCACTTGGGTTTAGGGAGATTTGGCCGTGCGGCCAAATCTTGCTAACTTCTTTCTAATCACGAGGGTCTATGGAGATTTGGCCGTGCGGCTAAATCTTTTCAAAGCACAAGGGTTTGGGGAGATTTGTGTGCAGTCAAATCTTGGTAGCTTCTTTCTAATCACAAGGGTCTATGGAGATTTGGCCGTGCGGCCAAATCTTTTCAAAGCACCAGGTTTAGGGAGATTTGGCCGTGTGACCAAATCTTGCTAGCTTCTTTCTAATCACGAGGGTCTATGGAGATTTGGCCATACTACCAAATCTTTTCAAAGCACCAGTGTTTGGGGAGATTTGTGTGTGGTCAAATCATGCTAGCTTCCTTCTAATCACGAGGGTCTATGGAGATTTGGCCATACTGCCAAATCTTTTCAAAGCACCAGGGTTTGGGGAGATTTGTGTGCGGTCAAATCATGCTAGCTTCTTTGTAATCATAAGGGTCTATGGAGATTTGGCCATGTAGCCAAATCTTTTCAAAGCACCAGGTTTGGGGAGATTTGGCCATGCAGCCAAATCTTTTCAAAGCACCAGGTTTGGGGAGATTTGGCTGTGCAACGAAATCTTTTCAAAGCACCAGCTTTAAGGAGATTTGGCTATTCAGCCAAATCTTTTCAAAGCACTAAGGTTTGGGGAGATTTAACTACGATGCGAAATCTTTCTAGCTTTTTATAAGTCACGAGGGTTTAGGGAAATTTGACTGTGATGCCAAATCTTTCTAGCTTCTTTTAAATCACCTAGGTCTAAGGAGATTTGGCCATGCGGCCAAATCTTACTAGCTTCTTCTAATCACGAGGGTCGAGGGAGATTTGGCCATGCGGCCAAATCTTACTATCTTCTTTCTAATCACGAGTGTCGAGGAAGATTTGGTTGTGTGGCCAAATCTTACTAGCTTCTTCTAATCACGAGGGTCGAGGGAGATTTGGCCATGCGGCCAAATCTTGCTATCTTCTTTCTAATCATGAGTGTCGAGGAATATTTGGTTGTGTGGCCAAATCTTTTCAAAGCAGCAAGGTTTAGGAAGATTTAGTTGTGATGCCAAATCTTTATAGCTTCTTTGAAATCACCAAGATCTAGGGAGATTTGGCTGTACGGCCAAATGTTGTATGTTTTGAAAGAAGCCAGAAGATTTGGCCGCATGGCCAAATCTCCCCATTTAAAATTTAAAATTCAAATCTTAAGATTCAAATTTCAAATCTGAAAATTTCAAAATCTTAGATTCAAAATTCAAAATTTAAAATTCAAAATTCAAAATTCAAAATCTTAGATACAGAATTCAAATTTCAAATTTGAAGATATGTAAGTGAAATCATATACTAAAGACCCTACTTTCTAATCACACTTCGAGATTCCTACTTTTACAAGACTCTTTCTTTCAAATCGTGGTGTTCCGAAATGGAGAAAATGGAGAACATGCAAGAATTAGGTACACTTTCGATTTCTTTCGTTTTCTTACTTGAATGATTGAGTAGCCATCGTAGGAGCTAAAGAGAGAGTAGCTGTAGCAATTGTAGAAGTTGTCTTTCTTGCTGGAGTAATTCTACCGGTGTGGGCGATGAGGAAGAAGATGGACGGAACGAGGAAGGAAGGAGGACGAGGGCTCTGATGGTAGGAGAAGCAGAAACCAAGCACCAGGAGGAAGATGACGGACGGAAGAAAAAAGGCGTCGAGGGCGATGAGGAGGAAGATGGAGGTGACGAGGAAGAAGGCGTTTCGGTGATGAAGGAAGGAGGAGCAGAAACCGCACGGTAAGGCGTTGTAGTGATGAAGGAAGGAGGAGCAGAAACCGCGACGGGAAGGCGTTCTAGTGGAGCAGGAGAAGCCACGACGGGGAGGAAGAGGGAGCCGACAACGAGGAGGAAGAGGGAGCCGACGAAGGAAGGCGTTGCAGCGACGACGACGACGAGGAAGAGGGAGCAGCAGAAGCCACGACGGGGAGGAAGAGGGAGCCGACGACGAGGAGGAAGAGGGAGCCGACGACGGAAGGCATTGCAGCGATGACGACGACGAGGAAGAGGGCGCCGACGACGGAAGGAAGAAGGATGACGAGACGACGGAAGGAAGAAGGATGACGGAAGGAGATGAGGACGGGGGAGGAAATCTCCAAAAATGGGGGGAAGAAGCAATCCCCCAAAAAAGCATGCTTTGGGGGAAGGGAGCAATCCCCCCAAAAGCATGAAGAGCAACAAAAAAAAAAAAACTTGGTTTAAAAGGCTTGTTTAGCTTTGCCTTTTAAAGTTTTGGTTTTTTAATAGTTTTAGATTTTCTAGTTTGCTTTTAAAGTAATAGTATGATTTTAAAGTGTAATAGCATGAATCATGAAAAGCATGAAAAGCATGTACAATTTTTTTGAAAGTAGGATCTCTACATTTGAATTTCAAAATTTGAAACTTGAAACTTGAAATTTGAATTTTTAATTTTAAATTTTGAATTTTGAATTTTGAATTTTAAACTTTAAATTTTAAATTTTAAAATCTGGATCTTCAATTTTTAAATTTAACGTTTGAAGATTTGTCCATGTGGCCAAATCTTCCTAGTGATTTCAAATAAGATTTGGCCATGTGGCCAAATCTTCCTAGTGATTCGAAAGAAGCTAGCAACATTTGGCAGCATGGCAAAATCTTCCCAAACCCTAATGCTTTGAAAGATTTGGCCACATGGCCAAATCTCCCAGAACCTGGTGATTTGAAAGAAGCATGCAAGAGGAGGTTGCACAGCCAAAACTCTCCATACCCTAGTGCTTTGAAAGAAGCCTGCAAGATTTGGCCACACGACCAAATCTCCCCAAGTTTGAAAGAACGCCACAACCAAATCTTCTCAGTGCTTTGAAAGAAGTCACGGAGGTCTCGAAGGATTTGGCTGTGCATCCAAATCTTGCTAGCTTCTTTGAAAGCACCAAGGTTTGAGCAGATTTGGCCGTGTGGCCAAATCTTATTGCTTCTTTCAAAGCGCTAGTGTCTTAGGAGATTTGGCCATGTGGCCAAATCTTGTGGGCTTCTTTCAAAGAACCAAGGTCTAAGTAGATTTGGATGTGTGCATAAATCTTTATGGCTTCTTGAAAGCACCAGCATCTCGGGAGATTTGGTTGTGTGGACAAATCTTGCTATCTCCCTTTCAAAGCACCATGGTCTGTGAAGATTTGGCCATGTAGCCAAATTTTGCTGCCTAAAATTTAAAGCACCAAGGTTTAGGAAGATTTGGTCTTGCAATGAAATCTTGTAAAGTATTTTCATCCTAAGTCACACCATTAGATATCAATATTGAACTATAACAAATGCTATGTACTATGCAGATGCCACATTGAAAGTGGGGGTTAAAGTCAACTTGCTTGTCAGTGGAAAGATTGTTGCCATTGGGACAATATTCTCTACATCACATGATGACATGTGCCAAGGTGTGCCCTTGGGAGAAAACAATGTATTGGTGGCGATCGATATTTGTATGGATGAAAGTGCACTTCTTCCATTTCCTACAATGGATGCATTCTTAGTCTATGAGGCTTTGGGTAGTGTTGTTCGTTGGAAAGCACGATCAATGAGTTGTGTGGACAATGTCAATGAAGCTATTGTACCAATGAATGATATAACATTAGATACCATTGACGTTGAACCTCTATGTGAATATGATGAGTTTTCCATTCGAGAATCATGGAAGGACAAGAAAGTCTTAATATGGGATGAGCAGAAAACCAAGAGCATTGCAGAGGGTGTTGTTTTATATGTCTACCCATTTGAACCTATAAATTTTGAGATGCTTGGTGAAGGTAATCTAGGTGTGGGAATTGAAAAGTATCACAATGATGTATCAGGCATCGATACCATCCACTTAATCAAATGGCCCATTGCACAAATAACCTTTTTAGATGGAACTTCATTAAGAATCGATGACACCATGAATTCTTCAAGTGGTTCTGGGAAAAAGCACATGGAAGATGAGGACCCAATGGAAAAATCCACAAAAAAGAGGCGTTACTGCATGATAAAGAGAAAAGCTAAAAAACATGGCATGCCATTAGCATCATCTAGACTCACAAGGGATGCAGTCATAAAAGTATCTATGATTGATTGTTGTAAACAAAATTGTTGTCAATTTGCCGATCGTCAAATGATATCCAAAGTACGCATAGAGTATTGGGGCCAAAGTTTGGAGGCTCGCACCAATTATGTATATGACACTCTTGGGGTTGCTTGTCGAAAAGATGACAATGGGCAGTTCAAATATGTCTTTTCATTGAATGGTATTCAAGTTTGTTGTAGAGCATGGTATGAAATGCATGGTATTCCAAAAACAACATTTTATCGATACAGGGAGCAATTTGAAATTGGTATACGAAGGTGCATACATGGTAATAAAGGAATCGTGCGGAGAGGTTGGGACCACACAGAACTGGGTAGAGCCATAATCCAAGATTTTGTGGATAACAATTCTGAGCGTATGCCACACAAAAGTAGAACACTTCAGGATGGATCAAGGGAAACACAGTTGGTGATACTGGATATATACAAGCAGGTTGATATTCTCTATGAAGTTAACATGCAATTAAAGCATAGTTTGGGTTGTAAGGAGATGTCAACTTCCACATTCAACCGCATATGGAACTCTGAATTCAAGCATGTAACTTTGTCAAAAACAAGTGAATTCTCTAAGTGTGGTTTATGTAGTGCAATCAAGGCTCAGCTTGCAGCGACAAAATGCCAAAATGAACGTAATAAGTTGATGGAAGATAGAAGAAAGCACATGTTACAACAAAAAAGTTGTAGAAATGTGTACTACACTTGGCGTAGATTTTCTGAAATGTATCCTCAGACATACTTGTGCATTATCCATGATAAGATGGACCAAAAGAAGATAGCCATCCCTAGATTACGCAATCGTTTGAAGGACACAGACAAATCCTTTCAGCTCCCAGTGGCTTTGACTGGCATGATAACACATGGACATGGTCAAGGACGTTATGGTCATTTTTCTTTATCCTTGTGGCCGTCGGATCCTAACTTCACAATTGGTTCATTGGCTTTGTGTTTGAGAAATCTTGAAAGATTTGATAACCATGCACTTGGAGATTTGGTACATGATGGGATGCCAAGGTCTGACAATGCTCTGCTAAATGCACTAACCTCAAGAGAAGCATTGGATTCTCACTATGTTTCTAATGGCAAGCAACAACTTCATCTTGGGGCAGTGGGTGGAACATTCAAAGACCTTGGACTTGGAAGTTCCCATCAAGAAAATCCTTATAAGAAACTACCCGAACACCTATTGTTGCAGTTGGATAATTGTGGTTCTGAAAACAAGAATAGGTACTTGTTTGCATACCTATCATTACTTGTTGCTCGAGGGATTTTCAAGTCAATTCAATTGGGATTCTTGATGGTTGGGCATACACATGAGGATATTGATGCAATGTTTAGCAGGTTTTCAGAGAGGTTAAGAACTAGCCAAACATTGACATTTGCACATCTCATGGATACTTTTAGACAATGTGAGGAGTCTTCTCCAATGCCATTTTTGGTAACGGAAGTCCCTGATTTCAAGAGCTATGTTGATGGATGCCAATGCGATGGGAAAGAATCTTTAGTGGGACACTCAAAGCCTCTCCAATTTCGGTTCTTTATGCAAAATGAAGTTCCTATCATGCAATATAAAGTGCATCCACGATCATTAGATTGGCAACCAAGTGAAGGTGGCATTGAGTTATGGAAGAGACATCCGGATGGTCATCCAATGCTACCAAGTGGAGAGCCACCTTATGTAACCATGTTCAAGTATGTGAAGGACCACTTAGATGTGATAGTTGGTATCAAGGAGTATGTACGCTTTTGGGAAAAATGGGCACACTTGCAAGGTCCAGAAGCATCTTTCACAAAGTTTTACAAGCCAGTAGTGAAGTACTGGAAGAGCATGATTGATGAGCTTGATAAACCAAACAATAGTGTAGAGGGCATGTATGAGAGATTTTGGCCAAAGACGCAACATATTGATTGTGTGCAAGTAGTTGATAATGAAAACGATGAGTTTCAAGGAATTGAAGAGTTGAATGATCATTACTGTGGACCTCAAAGGAAAAAGCCAAAACAATCATTTGATCCAATGGTTGATGTACAAAAAGGACACTTTCTTTTGGTCCAACCAGCAGAAAAAATTTACCCAATTTGGCTAGGCATTGCTCAAACTGATGAAGGATAATAAATCTAAAAATTTCAAGAAGGTTTTCATACAATATTGGGCACCTATATGCAAAAGACACAATGCACAAATTGAGGAGGTATATGCAGATTGTTGGAACAAGGTTTGGATGTGCAATAAAGGTGATCCTCCACGTTGGGAATCTGTTGATGCTATTGTATGGTCATGGGTTCCAAAATGTAACCTCTCAAAGAAGGTTTCCTCAAAGAGCAGCAACCTCCCCATCAAGGTGAAGATACCAACCATTGCATGCAAGCGAGCTTTATCCAATTTGTCTCATAGAATAGATTCCGACTCTGATGCTGACTCCACAATGGAGTGAAGGTACTTGAAAAGCATGACTTTTTTTTCCTTGCACAACAATAATTTAATTGAATATCGACAAATATTTGGAAGGTATGACATTGATCTTTTTTCTTTATCTTTTTTTTTGCAGACCATTGCTTTGTGGTTGCAAGTTCTGCACACTCGACAAAATATCAAGGACTAGTGTTGCATTCTTACTTTTTCTCCAACTAAACTAAAAATGGTGTTTTTGAACACCACCTTTTTTCGAGAAGAGGCAAAAAATGCTTCGTTAAACTCAAACATATGATGTTTTTTTCTCAGCTAATGCAAAACAGGCACACTCCAAATTGTGAGTTTCATATACACGGCAAAATCCAGGGAGAAAGTCAATGGAGTGCACTCAATGCATTGTAATTATAACCCCTCAAAAAATACCATGCATTGGTCGAAACCTCAACATTTGACATTTTATTTATGTTGATGCAAACCATGCACATTTGCGAGATTTGGATGGACTACCAAATCTATGGGAAAAATCAATGAAAAACATTGAATGTTACATAATTACAACCCCTCAAAAGTTCCCAAATTATCAGGATTTTCCCAAATTCTCTAATATGGTGTTTAAAGAACACAAGTGCTTGTTCTTATGCTCATGAGACAACAAAATGCATGAGATGGGAAACCAATGGAGTCTTACTTTTGATGTTTGTATGTATGTATGTATGTATGTATATGCATGTACATACATGCATATATATATGTATGTATGTATGTATATATATGTTGATGCATATATGTATATATTGATGTATATATTGATGCAAATAATTTTGATATATGGAGAAAATGGCTATTTTATGCTAAGGGATAGCTTTGACACATTGCAGGTGATGCACTAATAGTGCTATGCTCTCTTGGATGAGATATTATTGATGCATATGCCAGTGGACGGTGTTTATGCTTGAGCCATTTGGCACTTATTGGCATTTTGGATTGCCATTGCAGTTGGCATTTTCTTTTGGGCTAGATTTGCTCATATGGATGCATAGTACATGCACATGAGTCAGCTGCATCTTTTGATGCTTTTGAGTTTTGGTGATATTTCAGTCTATTGTGGCATACACATTTGGGTGCACCTGGTATTTGGTGTGATTCTCTCTTGCAGGCACTAGCATTTGGGATTTTGCTTTATTTGCATCATGGCATCCTCTTCCATGTCTGAAAAGGAGATTTCAGTATTAAAAAGTTTGATGGGACAAACTTTTCTTTGTGTAAAGAACAAATAAAGGATGTGCTTATTCAAAAGAAGCAGATTAAACCCTTGGCAGGGATTGAAGCTATGGGTGCATTACCACCATCAAATGCCTGATCCATAGGAAAGTGCACCTCAAAAATATGCCATAACACATCGTTGTTGCATGTTGCATGGCGGTGCATGCTAAGATTGCTCTTTTGGCTATTTGATCTCGAGATATGTAAATAGGCTCACCTGCATGTGAATGCCACTCATGTTAGGGTTAGGATTTTATAGTCAGATATAAAAGGCTATTTTGTTCACTTGTTTGGGCTTTTTGCCATTTGCTAGGTTTGAGAAATACAATTGATGGGTCACGGGTTTGCAAGTTTGCAAGCAGACATGGCAACACCCCTCATGGATGGCATCCTCTTGATTTTGTAGATTTGAGCTCTTACCGCATGCCCAACGGCACTCCTCAACTCAGCCATGAGCCTCTTTGAGTGGTAGCACTCTTGTGGGTTTTAATCTCGACAACCCACTTGCCCATCCTCTCTCAGTTTACATAGTGGTAGCCCTCTCCTCTAGGTCCTTTTTTTTTTCTTGAGCCCCAAAGGGGATGCTTTATATGCTTGCCCCAACCAAGGACACGGTTGTTGTGCCTCCCACCAGGGTGCGCCCTTGCACAGGGTGGTACTTTACCATAGTACACGTTGGCATGACAGGCGCATGGCCATCCCTCCACACCCGAGCCATGACACAAGTGACCTTAGCCAGAACCAAGCCCTTGCTCAACACACCTGGGGGGGCATGTAGCATCATAAATGCGCACAAACGCTATGGGAAACAACAGACAAACGATATGCATAACATTCACGAGAACAGAATACAAATATGCAAGAGAATGAAAAAATGCTAAAGAACACTATATTCTAGAGCAATAGCTTGCACAACAGCTATGTACAGAATGACATCATAATGCTAGTAATAGCATGTGTACAGAATCGTCTGACGGTTAGAGAAGTAGCCATTGAAGACCCCAACTGCTTGGAGATCCGAACCATCAACCCTTGTAGCTAACCTACCCTCGCACACCCCTCTAGGTCACTACTGCTAACCCACATGGTTATGCAATAACACATGGCACTCACGGTGGACTGTACAAACCACACATGCACATCCTCGGACTGAAGTCAGATGCCTTACATGGTGCAAAGTGTATGTGCTTTAGGCACAGTCTCGGTAGAGAACTAGGTGTGGTAAGTTAAATCTCACCCTTCACTGTGAATACACAAGAATTATAAAGCATCTCATTCCCAAAACATTCAGAAAAACATCCACTCTCTATAGTCGCAATGCCTATCTGAACATCCTTTGTTATTTCTCCTGCCTGTCCAAAAGCATCTCCGCATTTCGGACATTTTTTATGTTGCCTGTCCAAAAGCATCTAGCATTTCAGACATCTCCAATTTTTATTCTGCGAGGCTCTTCTACGGCCCATCGCCATAGTTCTACTTTTCATCCCAACTAGAAATGTATTGAACAGGTGCAACAATGACACCCACCTTGCTCAGTCCCGCATCACTGCTCTCAGGTAACTCTGTCTGCAACTGCATCATCGCTCCACTCGAACCAGCAGCCATAGTCATCTCTAACTGCCTCTTCTACATGAACATCTTTAATCTTCGATCCTGCTCTAGATCCATCAACCATTGTAATGGATTCAGCTTGGATCTATCTATGACCTGTTGTTCAGGCCACTGCTCCGTGGGTAATACTTCATCTATCCATGCACCCGGGGGTAATTGCTGCTGCCACCATTCCTGTGCCATCGCAGGTCTTTCACCATCGGCTCATAGGAAGGGGGATCTAGCAACCCCAAAAAAGGCGTGTGCTTATTATAATACTTCCCCAGAAATGTATCTGCCTCTTTCCACCGAGGGTGAGGAGGTAGTGGCAGACTGAAAGAATGGGTGCACAATTCCAACCATAGACAAAGTGAATGCCTCTATTGCTTCAACACATCTATTCTTTTGCTGTTGTGAAGAATGACTTCCACAATGCCTTCTGCTAGCTCTTCATATTTGGCTTGCCAATCCTCTTCAATCTGCACTGACACTCCTTTTCCCTTATCTGCACCACCGCCACTAGAAGAAGTACTAGACCCCTTTGGTCCAGAACTAGTCAGCACTTGCAGACCTTGTTGTTGATCGAAGCCCGCACCAGCTCCCACATCTCCGTTCGTCTTGGGTTGTCGTTCATGCAAAACCAAGCTCCTGATAAGTCTGTAGAACAACAGTTGCACTCCATCTTGCCACCTACCTATCCCATTTTGCTCGCACATCACCCTGAAGAGCTTCTAGGAGCAAGCCCATCTGCTCCATATTGACACTCACATTCCCAAAAAAACAAATACTCTGCCAGTGCATCGGTAGTACATCGGTGTAGCGACTCATGCTGAACGCTCGACACATACTCTGCATGTAACTATTGTGTGGCCTCCGAATGCACTTCTGCCACTTGAACCTTGGCTTCAAGGATTGTCATCCTGTCCTCCAGTTGCCTCACCTGCTCCTGCTGACCTCGCAAAGACTCATTTTCCATGCACAACTGTGGGACTTCCACCTCCAAGCTGGTCACTCTCGCAGACTCCCCCCCGAACCAATTTGTGCAGCTATCCACGTGAGCAAATGCGAACAAAATTATAGTTGCACATTCATAGGCTGCACTCGAAAAGAGAACCCAGTAGATGACACTGGAGACACACCCGCAGACTACAAGATCCTCCATTAACACTTATGTTGCCAACACCCTCGCCGCATCAGAGACCACCATTGATGTTGTAGAGGTCACCGCAATCGTTGTTGCTGCATGCTGTTGAAGCTGCTCCATCCATCGCTACATAAGGGAGCCTCCCACTACTGGAGTAGCTCCTAGGATCACTACTACAGTGGACACTGGAGTCACCATCACCCAGAGGATTACCAAAAAGCGAGCGGAGAAAAGCGAGCAGCCCCAAATAAGCGAGCAAGATTAAATAGGTTTCAAGCGAGCGAGAACCTCATCCAGCATCTTATTCCTCTCAATATCATTGAAACAATTGATGTGATCATAAGCAAATTAAACATATTCTAACAATGAAGGCATGCCTAAAACTCACAATTAACTTCTCTTTCATCCCCATACTATCACATTTGAGTCATTGTGGAGGGGTAGAGACACAACAATACATAAAATTTACAATAAAAAAAGCAAACACTACTCAGATTGGACATCCACATAGCAAGATAATGATAGATCACAAGGTAGAATATATGACTGGAAATATGTAAACATGATCATGTGCTACATATACATATCATGTCTTTTATGATTGTAGAAGATCATCCATACATTCGATCCAAAAACATGGAAACAGAACTAACTATGTCAAAAGAAAAAAAACACATTTTCATCATAAGGATTAATTTTGCTTAGTGAAAATACCTATGAAATCTGGACAATACCATGCTTTAAAAAACTTAGGGAGCCCAAAAAGGATTTTAGCCCTCCATACTTCTATTATGACCAATGTATGAATGATAGTTCTATCAGAATTAGAAATGAATGCATCTAACCACTATGTTGAGTGCTCATCCAGTATCCAGTAGACTATTATGTTAAACTCAATACGTGACCACAAACTCAAGCATAAGAGGAGCATGATTCAAGTGAAATAATTGGCAAAGACACTCTGTAACTAGTATCTTGTTGCATCTAACGGAAAATATGCACTAGGCATTAACAAGCTTCTATTTCCACCCTTATAGGCAAACTCGTATCCTGTAGTATAAAAAACTTTAAGGAAAACATTGCACTTAATGCATCAATTAAGCCAGTGACTACTCATCATGCACAATCGAACAATCATCAAGGAAAGTCTAGTCAAGCAAGTTGAAGCGAAAAACCAAATATCTATTCGGATCTGTGTCGTGGTGTATCCGCCAACCATGAGTAGCAAAAGAACCTATGAAAAAAGTAAAATAGGGATTATGCCATGCTACCATGATCACTTCCATGCTACAAATAAGGTTTTGCTTGCTAATAAATACTTATAATGAGTGTATGCTTTGCTAATTTTAAGTTTGCAACAAAGTCTCCTATGTTTTACTAAAGTGAAATTTGTTGTTGAGTTTGTTTGAGTGAATTTCTCTATTCCCGCTATGCTACTGCTTCAACAAGAGCATGGAAAATACAAAATAAAAAAGAAGTAGCTGCGTTGATATGGAATTCCTAGAAAAATAGCCGAGAAAAAATGTGTTTTACTGTGCATATCATACATAGTCATTTTAGGGTACTTTTAGGGTTCATTCCCAACCACTAAAAAGAGAGCCAATGCTATCTATTTGTATTCATAAAATCTTTATGAACATTATCATGTTCAATATAAGGATAGGGGCCAGCTCAATGGGTAGTCTTAAACAAATATAAATACTATTCGAATTTTAACCTTATGCAAAAGCTTTTTTTTAAACACAAAGTAAAACTTGATTATACATATAGATGGGAATCAGGTCACCATTGTAAGTATGTATTTAGTAATTAAGTTGAAAATATTCCCTTAGAAAAATAGCTCAATCAACATAGTACCCATATTATATATCCAAAATTTACAAGATCTCATTCATACCATTAGATTGTTTTCATCACTTAACCTACCAACCTCAATTGGCATTATGTATTTGGGTCAAAATAGTTTTTAGTATAGAATATAATGGAGCAATACATTTATGTAATATCTAGTGATCATAGTTTCTAATATAGGATAAAATGGAGCATAGAGTAATGTTGTCATTCAAAAATGATAATATTATTTCTTTGACCATATACAAGTATCATGCATTCATTAAAAAAGTTATTCATAAACGGCAATATAATGTGCCCATAATGCATGTACATTAAATCTTCACATGTTAGAATGTGAGAAAGGGAATAATTTAACTATGAAATCAAGGATCAATGTAGGAAATGGTCTTCTATGCACACATATATGCTAAGGGTCCATCTAATACAATATTGGAAATTGATGTGAGTATAAGTGTATGCATCATCGATGATGCATATGAGTGTATGCATCCATTTGTGATGTATATTGTTGTACTAATCCATGGTGCTTTATGGCTTGAGTTGTTTGTAACGCAATTAATCACAACAATGTTGTATTTTTTAAAAGAAAAATGCCATAAAAATTTCATGCTGCAAAACACACACAAAAAAATGGCATTTGTAGCATTAATCCAAGCATTTCCTGCAAGCAATCTCCATCCCTCCCTTTCCTGCTTACTCTTTCGGCCACCTCCACCCTCTTGTTGCCCTTCAAGACTGCGTCTTGCCTCCTCGCCTCCTTGCTTCCTCACCTCCTCACCTCCTTGCTTCTTTGCCTTCTCACCTCCTTGCATCATGCTTGTTGCTGGCAATTCCAAGGCTGTCCCTCCCCTCATTGGCCAACTCCTCTACTCCTCACGTCATCCTTCCCCTCATTTTGGTGTCTCCAATGAATAGCTTGGGGGTCTTGTTTTTGGAGGGGGAAGCATAAGAATGGCAACACGTTAATGCGCTGTCATTTTTCGTGCTTTTGCCACCTAAAAACAAGACCTGCAAAGCCCTTGCTTAAGCTTGAATGAGCCTCTTGATTTTGGGCATGTTAAGCCATTTTTGACCATTATACCCCCAAAATCAAGAGGCTCATTCAAGCTTAAGCAAGGGCTTTACAAGCATTGCAAGTCCAGTAAATGAAATCAATCAGATTAGGAATTGGCAAACTCGATTTGGGAATGGTCAGAAATACTTTGTCTTTGAATAATGCCTTGGATCATGGGATGGGGTCCCATGAACCTGCTGCTTGTGATGACGAATGGTTCTGCCCTTGACTAGAGGTGACGTGTGTAGTAGTAAGAGGATAGCCCTCATGGAATCTCTAAGGGGTCTTGATTTTGGCCATGATTTGCACATTCTAGCACTTGAGCCATACATCAATTTCCAACACTTGAGGCATATAGTGGCTTTGCTCATGCAACATTTCCAGCTACAATCCAAGCATCAAGCAATCTCATATTATGTATCCAGAGACATCATGAGGGTAGAGCCTATTTTTGGTAGTCTCACTAGCAATATGTATTGAAAAAAAAATGTATTCAATTATTATATTCTTCCTTGCTATATGAATGCTCTTAATGCATCCAAATTGTAGAACTACTTCAATACTACTTAGTTATATTGTATAATAACCTCCATATGTATGCTCGTGAGACAACAAAAAAGAGACCTGGTAATGCACAAATGATAGCGCATTGATGCGCTACCATTTTTGGACTACCAGGCCTCTTTTTTAATGTCTCCTGAACATAAGAACAAGGACTTGTGTTCCTTACCTTTCTTTCCAATGGGGGTCTTGATTTTGGGGGTGTATGCCAAAAATTGATAAACAACATTATTTGATGCATATAGTTTTATTAAATAGATAAAATAGTTTTATTAAATAGATAAATGAGGTCCTACTTTTGAGGCCTAAATGCATGAAATAGGCAGCACATTAACAAGCTACCTATTTCAGGAATTCAGGCCCTAAAAGTAGGACCCCGTATCTTTGGACTTACAAATCCCAATGAGATCATGTCCTATATCAAATCAAACGACAAGAGCCAATTTAGATGTTTTCATGCCTATTTTCTCCATCAATCAAAACTGTATGCAAGAATATATACATCAAGATATGCATCAATATATACATATGTATGTATGTATGTATATACATATATATAGATACATACATACATACATACATACATACATACATATGTGTGTGTGTATGTGTACACACACACACACACACACACACACACATATACACATATAGATATATATGTATGTATATACATACATACAGCAAAATTAGGACCCCATTGGTTGCCTATTTCATGCATTTTGTTGTCTCATGAGCATAAAAACAAGCACTTGTGTTCCTTACCTTTCTTTGTAATGCGGTTCTTGATTTTGGGGGGGGTATGCCAAAAATTGATAAACAACATTATTTGATGAATATAGTTTTAGTTGATGGAGAAAATGGACATGAAAACCATCTAAATTGGATCTTTCCATTCGATTTGATGTATGACATGACCCCATTCGGATATGCAAGTCCAAAGATACGGGGTGCTACTTTTAGGGTTTGAATGCCTAAACTATGCAGTGCATTAACGCGCTGCCTATTTCATGCATTTAGGCCTCAAAAGTAGGACCCCATTGGCAACACAATGGGGTCCTACTTTTGAGGTCTAAATGCATGAAATAGGCAGCGTGTTAACTGAGAGTGCTCTCAACGGAAGCAAGAACAGAAGAAGGAGAGAGAGATAGAGAGACAGAGAGCCACACAAGTTTTGGTGGGTGCAGGACCACCCTAATCTTCTTTTTCATTAATTTATATATGTGTTTGAGTATTGTACATAACCGGGGTAAAGGCACAGTGACCTTTAACCCCCACAACCTCCCACTTAAAGGACAATGTGCCTTTAAGGGAGAACAACCAGTGAGCATACTATCCAATGCCCATCAATACGTGACAATACTCAAACCGCTGACTAGGTAGACTCTTCATCAGCATATCTGTAGGGTTATCATCCATATGAAACCTTGACAAGCTCTATGCGCTTGTCCTCAAGTACCTCCCTGATGAAATGGTACCTGACCTCAATGTGTTTGGTCTTTGCATGAAAGACTGGATTCCGTGCTAGCTGAATAGCACTCATGGAATCACTATGCAATGTCGGTACACCTGTATGAATCGCCAAATCTCCCACTAGCCGATCAAGCCATATAGCCTCCTTGCAACCCTCTGTGGCTGCAACATATTCAACCTCTGTGGTAGACAAAGCAATGCACTTCTGTGCGTGAGACATCCATGACACTGCACCACCTGCAAAGGTGAATACATAACCAGAAGTGGATCTCCTACTATCCACATGCCCTGCATAGTCTGAATCTGTGTACCCAAGTACACGCATGTCTCCTTTACCAAAGCAGATGCACATCTCCTTGGTACCCTTCATGTACCTCATGATGCACTTAACTGCCTCCCAATGCCTCTTTCCTGGATTAGCCATATACCGACTAACAACTCCCATTGCAAATGCAATGTCTGGTCTAGTAGCTATCATAGCATACATAAGACTCCCAACTGCTGATGCATAAGGAACCTTGGCCATCGTGGCCCTCTCCTCATCTAATTTGGGACTATCTGTATGACTCAGTTTCACATATGGAGGCAATGGAGTACTCACTACCTTCCCCCCCTCCATATTGAAACGTTGCAATACTTTTGTAACATACTCTTTTTGTGAAAGCCAAAGGAGTTTCCTACTCCGATCACGCGTGATGCGCATACCAAGAATATGACCTGCAAGTCCCAAATCCTTCATATCAAAGGCCTCATGCAACTTGGCCTTTAATGCATCTAGCTCATAAGTATTCTTGCTAGCCAATAGCATATCATCCACATATAGTGCCAGGATTATTAGGCTATTATCCTTAGCCCTTTTAGTGTAGAGGCAGTGATCAATTTCACTCCTTCTTAAACCTTGGGACTGAATGAAAGCATCAAACTTTTGATACCATTCTCTAGGCGCTTGCTTAAGACCATAGAGACTCTTCTTCAGCTTGCAAACTAAATGCTCTTTGCCCTTTTCTTCAAAGCCTTCCAACTGCACCATGTAAATTTCCTCATGCAAATCCCCATGCAAGAAAGCTGTCTTGACATCCATCTACATAAGCTCCATATCCTCTACTGCCACTAGTCCAAGCATGCATCTAAGTGTGGTCATCTTCACAACTAGAGAGAATATCTCATCAAAGTCCACACCCTTCTCTTGCTTGAACCCTTTAGCAACCAAACGGGCCTTATACCTAGGCACATCATCATGTGTGACCTTCATTTTGTAGACCCATTTACATGGCAATGCTTTCTTTCCATGTGGCAAAGAAACCAAGTCCCAAGTCTTATTCTTCATAAGTGAACTCATCTCTGATTGCATAGCATACTCCCACTTGCATTGATCCTCGCGCATCATAGCCTCTTTGTAGCAAGAAGGCTCCCCACAATCAGTAAGCATCACATAGTCTACCCCTGGAACAAACTTATCAGGCGGTCTAGACACTCTAGAAGATCTTCTCAAGGGCATTTCAGCTTGCTGTCCCATTTGCATATCAGCCACATTTGGCTCATCATTTCCACCAATAGATGATCCATCATCTACCCTTGATTGTATACCTATGGGAGTACTTGGTGGTACCATTTCTTGCACATTTGGTGCATGGACAGCTTGTTGTCTATCAACATATGCAGGTGGATTCACATCCTGGAAAGTGATTCTCCTCATTTCCACATCCCTCATGGGTGCCTTATGCATCTTCTTCTCATTGAAGACCACATCATGGCTGTGTATGATCTTCTTTGCTTCTGGATCCCAGAGACGATAGCCCATCTCTCTACTTTCACCATAACCCAGAAAGATGCATTTCCTAGACTTAGGATCTATCTTCTTTTGAAGCTCTTTTGGCACATGTGCATATGCCTCACACCCAAATTTACACAAATGAGAGTAAGAGGGCTTCTTGCCACTCCATGCCTCTTCAGGAATACCACCATCCAAACTCTTACTAGGTGATCTATTGATCACATGCATTGCAGTCTTCATTGCCTCAGCCCAAAAACCACCAGAGAGACTTGCATTGGAAAGCATGCATTGCAACCTTTCTTGAATGGTACGGTTCATCTTTTCTGCAACTGGATTTTGCTCTGGAGTATGAGGGGATGTGAGCTCCCTCTTAATCCCACGTGTATCACAAAAATGCTGAAAGTCATGAGAGAGATACTCTCCACCATTGTCAGTCCGTAGGCATTTAAGCGTTCTACCTGACTGATTCTCAACCAAGGCCAGCCATTTCTAAAATACCTGGAACACATCACTCTTCTGAGCTATAGCATAAGCCCACACTTTCCTAGTTGCATCATCAATGAATGTCACATAGTATTCAGCCCTGCCTAATGACCGTGTAGGCATGGGACCACATATGTCTGAATGCACCAAATCAAGCTTTTCAGACTCTTTCTTTCCCCTTCTTTTATGGGCTGATTTAGTCTGCTTCCCATAGAGACAATGCTCACAAAATTCAAAATCAGAGAAACTCAAATGCAGTACATAACCCAAACGGCATAAGAGTTTCATTCCATTCTGGCTCATGTGCCCCAACCTGCAATGCCACAAAGAAGTGCTTGGCTGCTCGGTTATTGCAACAACATGATCAAATACCCCTGATACATGTAAGGGATACAAAGTCCCACACTTGGCACCCCTGGCCAAAAGCATAGAGCCCTTCTGAATTTTCCAACTCTGAAAGCCAAAAGTGGTGTGAAAACCAACATCATCTAGCTGACCCACTGAAATAAGACTCTTGGTCAGCTTAGGCACATGTCTCACATGTTTCAAAACAAATGCAGACCCATTTGCAAAAGAAAACTTTATGTCACCTGCTCCCACTATGTCACATGCATGGTCATTTCCAAGATGCACACAACCTGTCTTTCCATTGTCATAAGTGGAGAACCATTCCCTATGGGGAGTAACATGGAATGAAGCACCAGAATCCAAAATCCAATCCTAGGAATATGCATCATCTGAAGTGGTAAGCAACTCTGCAGATAAACTAGACATGAAGAGAACGTCATTGTCACTATCATGTGTGACTGCATTGATCTTCTCGATCTTCACTTTTCCTTTGTCCTCCCTTGGACTCTCTTCCTTTTTATTTGCACCCCAATTCGCATTCTTTTTCTTATCCTTTTGCTCTCTTTTTAGCTTGTAGCAATCCTTTTTCATATGGCCCTTCTTGCCATAGTGGTAACACTTAATGTTCTGTGCCTTGGATTTTCTACGAGACTTCCTCTTTCTTGGGACTTCCCCCTGAACTGTGATCTGCCCCTTTGCACATTTAAGGCTGCATTCTACTTATTGCCATCCATAGACTTCTGTCTAATCTCCTTGGCCAACAAGAAGACATTGCGAACTTGGTTTGCTTCCTTGAGCTCCTTACCATGAACCGAGCTCTGATACCATGTGAAGAGAGTGGGAGAGAGGTAAGGAGTCTCACTTGCACCTTTCTCACATACACAATGGGGGAATACACACAAAGGTGGAGCCTGAAAACAATTTTCCTCTTCTTAGTTGTGAAAGCTAAAAGAACTCTCTCTCTTAGTACAAAAGGAATAGATGAACCCTATATGTGGGTCTCAAACCAAACTCAGCTAACCTAGGTGGCATACTACATGAGCCACTAACTAGAGTACATAAAGATAGCTGTCATCTAGCTATTATTCATGGGCGGTGTACCAACTGCATCTGTATCTAACAAGTCGGTGACATAAATGCACAACGGTCACCCTGGCATATCACGAGTGGAGCTTGATATCTCAACAACTAGAGAACCATTAATTCCATCCGTCATTGTGCAAGAAGACTTATTAGACTTTGCAAAGAGGTTAGTGTTGGCATGTACCTTCGCTCCCACTTGTGCACTCACATGCAACGTGGCCAAAGCATAAGATTGAGCAAGGCAATATTTTTCTTATGTTCATTGCCATCCTCATGGGATACCTTCCATACAGCTGTCAGTAACTCTGCACCTGGTGGAGTACTAAACTGCACTTGCTTCCATTGAATCACCAGTGGAAGATGATGATTTAGTTTCTATGACCTTGAATGTCTAGGAAAGGATTATGCATAGTTCCGGACATCCATTGCCATCCGTGAAAAATTTCATGATTTTGAGGAGTTGATTGCTCTTTTAATTTTTGAAGAGCAGAGAAATAAATGGTGATGCATCTTCTTCAGGAGGAACTTCAAAAGAAATTGTCTTCTACTCAAATGTTGGAAGAGGTAGAGGCAGAGGTAGAACAAGTCGATGTGGAGGTCGTGGCAAAAATCAGAATATGCAGCAAATTCAAGAAAACTAGTCCTATGGAGGAGGACGTGGTAACCTTAGAGGTAGGGAGAGCCAAAGAGGTCATGGTGAATGGCAGAGAGGCCAAAATGCAAATAGCAATGTTGAATGCTACTACTGTGGTAAAATGGGTCATATGGCTAAAGATTGCTATAAAAAGCAAAATGGCATTATGAATGAAAAACTGCAGCAAGGCAATTATGCATCCTCTAGTAGACAGAGTGATGACAGAAATGAGCATTTGTTTATGGTGCAGCACATGAACAATTCTATGATAAGTGTAGAAGAAAGCAATGATGTGTGGTATGTTGACTCAGGTGCGTGAAACCACATGACAAGTCATGCTGAATTGGATGTAGGATGCAAGGAAAATGGAAAAATCAGGATCTGTCGAGACTGGTGATGATACTACACATCCTATTGTGTAGATTGGTAAAATTTCTTTGTCTATGTAGGATGGGAAAAAGAAATACCTATCTGATGTATTTCATGTCCCGAACATCACGAAGAACCTTGTTTCTATTGGTCAAATGGTTGAGCAGGGCTTGTAGGTCAGATTTAATCCTCATGGATACTTTGTTGAGGATATGAAAAATAAAGGTCGCTTGATAGCAAAAGGGAAGAAGAAGGGCAAGATGTTTACATTAGATGCGGACATGCTTGAATTGAGTGCAGCAATGTTTGCATATGGGACCGGTGTAGTTGCAGATATTGATATCTGGCATAAATGAATTGGTCATGTTAATGTACAGCCACTTAAATTAATGCAAGCCCAAAATATTGTTGCAGGATTGCCTAAGTTTAAGGTTGCAGAAACATATAAGGTATGTGAAGCCTGTCAATTTGAAAAACAGGCAAGGAAACCATTTCCTAGACATGTTCAAGAGAGTAAGAGGCCATTGGAATTAATCCACTCTGATGTGTGGACTACTAAAGTTGTATCTATTGGAGGCTATCATTATTTTGTCACTTTTATTGATGACTACACCAGAAAAGTTTGGGTGTATTTTATGAAAAAGAAAAGTGAAGTGCTTGGGCATTTCAAAGCTTTTAATGCTATGGTTGAAAAAGAAATAGGCTTGAAATAAAATGCCTAAGGTCAGATGGAGGGGGAGAGTACCTCTCAAATGAGTTTGCAAGGTTCTTGTAGGAGCATGGCATAAAGCTGCAATATTCATGCAGTTATACCCCACAGCAAAATGTACTTACAGAAAGAAAAAACAGGCATATTGGAGAGGTATCTCATGCCATGCTCAATGAAAAATACCTACCAGATTTTTATTGGGCTGAAGCAGTTGCTACATCAGTCTACATAATGAACAGGATTCCCATTGCAGCAATACATGGCATGATGCCAGAGGAGAGGTATACTAGTAGGAAACCAGATATTTCTCATTTGAAAGTTTTGGTTGCATTGCCTATGTTCATGTGCCAGATGAGATGATATCCAAGTTGGATCTAAAAGCTAAGAAGTGCATCTTTATAGGATATTCTCTGCAACAGAAAGGGTATAGATGCTATAATCCTTCTACTTGTAAGTTTACAGTGAGTAGAGATGTTTTTTATGAGATGAGTAGCTGGTATAGACTAGTAAATGTGATTGATGATGTAGATGCACAAAATGGTAATGCCTCACAGAATTCACAACAGCAATCACAAAATATTAGTGGACCTGTAGTGTCCTCTAGCAGTGGTTCACATACTTCACCATGGATAGGCAGATTGAGACCAAGAGAATCTCCTCAAAGCAATGCAGATAGTGGTATGCAAGTATCACGAAAAGGAAAAGAGAAAGTAGATCAGCCCATGGTTGATGTGAATGCAGGTCATTCTTATGTGGATGGTGAATCCAGTGGCTTAGAACAGAGCCTTAATGATGAGTTGGGTATTCCTTCTGTTGCTACACCTGGAGTAAGGAAGACAAGGGATGCTTTGAGAGCACCTAGTAGTGAGCCTATTTTGCGTAGGTCTACCAGAGTCAAGTATCCTATGGATAGGCTGAAATATGATGGATTTATAGCCATTCACTATGCCTATATGGTCAAAGTGATACAAGAACTAGAACCCACTTCTTTTGAGCAAACCATGGGAAAAGAAAAATGGGAGAAAGCCATGCATGAAGAAATGGATGCCTTGGAAGCAAATGCTACATGGGAATTGGTGCCTTTGCCTAAAGACAAGAATGCAATTGGCTGCAAGTGGGTTTATAAGGTGAAGCACAATGCAGATGGTTCTGTGAGCAGATACAAGGCAAGATTACTTGTCAAGGGATATGCACAAGGGATATGCACAAACATATGGCATTGATTATGAAGAAACATTCAGTTCGGTTGCAAGGATGGCAACTGTAAGAGCAGCCATTGCTATGGCTGCATCGAAGGGATGGTCTTTACATCAGATGGATGTAAAGAATGCCTTCTTGCATGGTGATTTGCAAGAAGAGGTCTTTATGGAGCAGCCACCAGGTTATGTGCATGCTGTTCATCCTGAGTTTGTTTGCAGGTTGAAGAAAGCCTTGTATGGCTTAAACCAAGCACCCAGAGCATGGTCTGACAAGATAGGACAATATCTTGTTACTATTGGTTTTCAGATTACCATGGTAGTTTTCTCACTTTATGTGAGAAAAATAGAGAAAGGTATTATGCTGCTTGTCATTTATGTTGATGATTTGATCATCACAGGTGATAGTGATGAAGATATCCTTCATGTGAAAATGCTATTGAAGCAGAAGTTTGAGATGAAGAATTTGGGAGAGCTGCGTTACTTCTTGGGCATTGAGGTCATTAAATCCACAAGTGGGATATGGCTTTTGCAGAGGCAGTATGGATTGGACATGCTGTCCAAATATGGGATGGCAGGCGATAAGCCTATTTCAGTTCCTTTGGAGCAGAATGTGAAGCTGAGTTCAAATGCAGGTGAGCTTCTGGAAGACCCTACTATGTACAGACGCATAGTAGGAAGTTTGATTTATATGACTATTACCAGGCCAAATTTGAGCTATGTCTTTGGGTTGGTAAGTCAGTTTCTGCAGGCTCCAAGGAAATTGCATTGGGATGCGGCTAGATGCATACTGAGGTATGTGAAGTCCACATTGCAATATGGACTATTTTATGAGACGGGTTCAGATACAGTTGCATGGATACACTGATGCTGATTGGGCTGGTAGTATTTCTGATAGATGATCTACCAGTGGATATGTGTTTTCTTTTGAGTGCTGCAGTGAGGCCTATAATTGCCTTGCCGAGCATAGAGGATGAATACAAGGGTGCAGCAATGGCTGCATGTGAGGCAGCTTGGTTGCATAAGCTACTTTATGATATGCATCAGATGGGCCAGTTGTCATTTATTGTGACAACATGAGCAGTATAAACTTGGCAAATAACCCAGTCTATCATGCTAGAACAGAGCACATTGAGGTGCATTACCACTATGTGTGGGAGAAGGTTTAGTAGGTTTTATTGATCTAGTTTATGTCAGCACACAGGATAAGGTAGCTGACATATTCATGAAGGCATTGGGCACAGACAAGCTACGCAAGTTCAGAGACATGCTTGGTGTGCATGAATTGGGATTGAGCTCGAGGGGGAGTGTTGAGATATCGAGCTCCACTCGTGATATGCCAGGGTGACCGTTGTGCATTTATGTCACCGACTTGTTAGCTGCAGATGCGGTTGGTACACCGCCCATGAATAATAGTTGGATGAAAGCTATCTTTATGTACTCTAGTTAGTGTCTCAGTTAGTATGCCACCTAGGTTAGTTGAGTTTGGTTTGAGACCCACATAGATGGTTCATCTATTCCTTTTGTACTAAGAGAGAGAGTTCTTTTGGCTTTCACAACTAAGAAGAGGAAAACTATTTTCAGCCTCCACCTTTGTGTGTATTTCCCCATTGTGTATGTGAGAAAGCTGCAAGTGAGACTCCTTACCTCTCTCCCACTCTCTTCACACTAGTGGGAGGTGGAGCTCCATAGGCAGTCTCTTTGTATTTCTAGGTTTAGGTGCAAAATACCATGTGGTGCAATCACAAGAGTTGGTCTTTGTATTTCTAGGAGCACCAATGTAAGTTGGATATGGATATGCATCAAAATGTCCTGGTGCTACAAGTCTAGGAGGTCCATGACTCCAAGATCTTGGGGGAACCCAAAGGATAATTGGCAATGTTAAGCTATGCTATAAGCCTCTACTAGCATGGATGTAAGAATGGTGGGTGCTAAGACAACTAGAATTGAGGGTTCATGCATGGTATCCATACCACACGTTGTTTTAAAGGTCATAGTAGGCAGGTAAAAGAGCTCTAACCATTGCTGATGCACTTATTGATGGCACAGAGGGAGTTGTGAATGCCATGATTCATTGGGTAATCTAACCATGCTACTCTCTAGAGCAAAAGTATGCATGTAGATTCTATTGGGTGCATAATTGAAATGGTCCTCCTAGATTCTGTTGGGTGCAAGACTCGAGTGGTCTTTCTATAGACAATCATTCTTCCATTGGAATGTTGGGGGAATCCCCCACTTCTATGCCCAACTCTAAGTAAACCTGAGTTCCCCTAGGTGCTGGTAGTCCAAGTCGGGTTGAAGGTCCTAGATTTTGTGGACTTTTCGTGAAGCCTCTAGTGCAGTAGAACCGTAGACCACAGAGAGAGAGAGAGAGAGAGAGAGAGAGAGAGAGAGAGAGAGAACAAATGCGACAATGTGTGGGTGCCGAGCCACCCTAATCTGTCAATGCATTCAATTACATATGAATGGTACCTGTATGTGTAATATGACTTGTACGGCCTATACACACAGGGAGTAGGCATGAGGCCTTTAACCCCAACAACATCCCACTTAAAGGCAACGTGCCTTTAAGGGAGAACACACACACTATGGACATGCTACCCCATACCCATCAAGAGTCTACAATTGCAAACGACTCGAAGGATAAGCTATTCATGAGAAGAGATTGTCATTCGTGTAAACCTTGACAATCTGGATACACTTGTCCTCAAGCACTTCATTGATGAATTGGTATCATAGGCACCATCTGCCATATGTATCATGTCAAGGTATACTGACCTTGCGAGTATAAGCCTTATGATAGAGCATGCAAGCTCATCCAACTCCTTCCAATCCTCATTGTCCATACGTGTGGGCCTTATACCTTTGCATCTAATGGGCATCACCTTGCCTGGGGACCGTAGGTCCTTAGCACCTCAAAAGCAATGGTAGACTCGACAACAAGGCATGGGTGGTAAGTTTATATTTATCTTCTACTAACTTTCTGATATGTTTAATTGTTCAACGTTTTGTCATTCATATCTAACTAATTGAATTTGGATCCATAGGAATCTGTGATCGGAAGGCCTCCAGACACCAAGAAGTATAGAAGGGCGTTCAAGATTGGATCCAAGGCATGGTTTAAGGAGAAGGAGAAAGGAGTTCACATCGATTCGGAAAGGGTGGCAACGCATCCTACGATGCCCATAAATGCACTCCAAATGCCACCCAAGGAGCAACACAACAATTCTGACAATGCACCCAAAGAAGCGACCCAACTACCAACTACAAAAGCGTGATGAATGGAGAACTCAATGCCAAGAAATAAGCCCCAAAACAGCCAAAAAATCAGCTCCAAAATGTGCCATGTACGACGGTGCTATTTGTACACCAATATATGCAACCAAACTGCCAATGGCAACGTGCCAACAAAGTACTAGTAAATGTGCCAACAAGGCACCTACTAATCTTAGCTCTAAAAGCAGTCAAGAAACTCCGAAAAAATAGACCCAAAATAGCCCCAAAAATGTGCCAATTGTAGTGTCCAGTCACTGACAACATCAACCACAATTGCTCAAACTGAGGGCATAACAGTAACCATATATGCAATATGCATGAACCAATAGTACATCAATTGAAACCACTGCCAAATCACGTCAAGAGCACATTGTGAACTTGTCAAGAATGTGACATTGTCAAAGCACCAAGGGCCTCTATCAAAAGAACTCCTAACCATGAGTCTCAGTGTTAGCCTACTATCGCTCGGGGTGCCTAAGCATACCCCTGAGCAAAGCCACAAATCTGACTAAGCTTAACTGATGTCCAACATGAATGAAATGCACCAAAATGCAAGAATCTTATGAGCAATCACTACTCAACTGCACTTGAACATAGATGCTCAGTGCACAAGCACATAACGTGCAACAACGTCATGAGGCGTACCCGACAAAAATTTCCTATAAATGGTCACAAATCAGTGTATGACCCAATCCAAATGCATCATCACAACAATGGCATATTTCATGGCATCAAAATGCTTTGTTAGAGCACTCCATTTTCTCCCACATGAACAAATGCTTGTGAACATGGAGGAAGCTAAAAGAGGAAGCAAAAAAGTTCTCAAAATGGAAACGTTGCCAGTTTTGAACTTCTCTTTACTTGCATAGAATCTCATGGGAGTTGGAATGGGCTTCAAGGGGGGATCAAGGGCGGCCTCGAGATGCTACTAATGAAGCCAATGATCTTGTGAATAGCTCACAATGTGTAGTATGACATGTACACACGAGGAGGAGGCACAAGGTCTTTAACCCCAACGAAGCCTTCTCCTAAAGGATGCATACAGAAGGTGGAACAGGCGAGTGCAGTATCGGTTTTGAATGCATCATGAGGCTTCTATGAGGTCACTTACATGTGGCTCTCTTCTATTTTCTACTTGACATTCTACTTGATACATGTCCTCTAAATAATCCATTGTCTTGCTAGAAGTGCCACGCAAAGGCCTAAACTCTCCGTTCACACTCAAATTCATGCCTAGAGTAGGTCTTGATGGTGTTCTATGCAAATTTGGATGTTCTAAGGGTGTTGTCATGCTACTTGAAGGTCCACTGGGTGCTCTACCATATCTCTTTCATCTTCTTAGGTAATTTCTATGTCACTCGACTATGATTGTCAGGGATTGAACTCAAAAAAATGTTAGGATTTCACTCGCTATATGTACGACTTGAGGCTAGTTTTGGGCTCTTTGGGGCTCCAGTTGACAAGGCTAGCTCGAGGCTCAACATAAACCACTATTTTTAGGTTCAAATTAGGGCATTGGTTCAAATTTTAGCTAGCTCAAGGCTTGTGTTAATCAATTCTTGGTGTGGGATCGAGTCTCACGTTATGGTTTTGGTCTCTACTCTTGAGTTAATAACTCAAGGTCTTGACTATTACATCAATATGGATTACAAACGGAACAAGCTCAATTTGAGGCTGAGAAACCGTCTGTGTACAACAAGAAGAATAACCAAATGGCTCCTCTTGCTTCACGAATTCAACTTCAAAATAGTGGTCCGCAAAGGAGCCCAACACTACATTGCCGATCACATGTCTCGTGTAAGCCGAGAGAAGAAGCCACTGGAGTAGAAGATGACTTACCAGATGCCACACTATTTCAAATAGATGCTGTTCCAGAGTGGTGTGGAGATATCATTGGGTACTTGATGGCAAGAATACCACCCCCTGACATGAAAGCAGTAGATGCCAAAAAATTGACTCTAAAGGCTGCACCCTATCAACTCATTGCAAGACAACTGTACAAGATGGGCAAGGACAGGATATTAAGAAGATGTGTAATGCCTCATGATATCATACCAATCTTGAGTGAAGTCCATGAAGGCATTGCTGGAGGACACTTCCAAGGGGAAGCCATAGCAACAAAAGTTCTCCTCGCAGGCTACTAGTGGCCAACATTGTGGGCAGATGCCTATGAATATGTAAAAGGCTATGATATATGCCAACGGACTACTAAATGACAACACAAAGACTTCAATCCCCTAACAATAGTTGCTGCACAAAAACCATTTAAAAAATGGGGGATTCACTATGTGGGTCCCATACATCCAACAGCAAAAGGAACACAGGCATGCTACATCATTGTGGCCACTGATTACTTTACAAAATGGGCTGAAGTTAAAGTAGTCAGAAAGGTAGATGCCAGAAGCACAACAAGATTTTTATACAAAAATGTGAATACCTGATTCGGATGCCCCATTGAAATTGCGTCGGATAGAGGCATAGATTTTGTCAATGAGGTAATCCAAGAACTCTTGTCTAGATTATGGTAATCCATAGAAAAAGCACACCCTACTACCCCCAAGGGAATGGATAGGCCGAATCCACCAACAAAATAATATGCATTATTCTGACCAAGGTAGTAAAACCACATCGTTTTGATTGGGCAAAGAAACTAGATGTAGCCTTATGGGCATACAGAACCAGACTCAGGTTCAGTACAGGGCACACACCTTTTCAATTGGTGTACGGCCTTGAAGCTGTGGTCCAACTAGAATTTGTAATACCAAGTCTATGGATAGCAGTACATGAATGCATGGGAGACCATGAATCCTTGAAAGAAAGGATCTACCAGTTGGAGAAGCATACAGAGACAAGACTAGTCACCAACCATGCCATGACAACAAAAAAACGCAAAAGAAAGGCATGGTTTGACATAAATTTTAAAGCTAAAGACATCAAGCAAGTCGACTTAGTCTTGTTATACAATGCCAAAGTACACAAGGGGAAACTGAATTATCTAGGTCAAGGACCCTACTGAGTATGAAAGATGAATCCCATCAGAGCTGTACTACTAGAAACATTGGATGGAGTCCAATTCAACACAACAATAAATGAGAGCCGACTGAAGCACTACTACATCAACACGCAAGCCATCCCCGACAAAAACAAAGATTTGGGAAACCAAGTCTTCCATAGTTAGGATTAGATTGTATCACGAGCACTTACTAGCATGTGCACATTTTTGCACATATAGTTTGCACTAGATTGTTACACACACACTCACTGGCATATGCACGTTTTTGCACATTTAGGAAGACCTAATCAATTTCGTATTAGGGATGATTGATTCTTAGTTTCCCTATTAAAACACACAAATAAGCGTATAGTTAAACACATCCCATGCACTTAGATGATTTTGCATAGGCACATAATAGATTGCATCAATAATAGTATCACATACTTTCATTCCATACTCTCAAAGCATGCAATGAATTCACACCAAGGACAAGAAGCTATGCCAAAACTCAAGATAAATTGGCAAAAGACTCTGGAGCCTCAACAATGAGATGTGAAGAGAGTGGGAGAGAAGTAAGGAGTCTCACTTGCAACTTTCTCACATACACAAAGGGGGAATTCACACAAAGGTGGACACTGAAGAACAGTTTTCCTCTTCTTAATTGTGAAAGCCAAAAGAACTCTCTCTTAGTATAAAAGGAATAGATGAACCCTATATGTGGGTCTCAAACCAAACTCAGCTAACCTAGGTGGCATACTAACTGAGCCACTAACTAGAGTACATAAAGATAGTTGTCATCCAGCTATTGTTCATGGGCGGTGTACCAACCGCATCTGTAGCTAACAAGTTGGTGATATAAATGCACAATGGTCACCCTGGCATATCACTAGTGGAGCTCGATATCTCAACACTCCCCCTCGAGCTCAATCCCAATTTCTGCACACCAAGTAGGTCTCTGAACTTGCACATCTTCTCTGTGCCCAATGCCTTCGTGAATATGTCAACTACCTGATCCTCTGTGCTGACATAAACTAGATTAATAAAACCTACTAGAACCTTCTCCCACACATAGTGATAATGCACCTCAATGTGCTTTGTTCTAGCATGATATATATATATATATATATAATGTTTAAGTTACAAGTGGACTAAGGAGGAAATGAGTGCATGGGTTGAGAGAGAAGAGGATTACCAAAATTCGAGCATTTGCGTTCGAGCGAGGTGACAGTTCGAGCGAGGACTTTCATAAAATTGACATTCTAGTGTGATGATTTATGTTCAAAAAGTAGCATGCATTGCTTACTTTTACAATTATTGTACTACCCATGATATTATGAGGAGTCAATTGCCTTACATACAAACAACAATTTTTGAAAAATGTTTTGCAATGTTTTTGCAAGGGTCAAGGAAGAAGGAGGCGTCCAAGAAAGGGGTTAGAGTATGTGTTTTTCTTGTGAAATTTCCATTTTCAAGGCAAAAGATAATGAGTGGAGGAGCCTCCCAAGAGGCCGCGATATCGCGGCCTCTTGGGAGGCTCCTTCTGCCAATTTTATTTGGGCCATAACTTGGTCAATCAAACTCCAAATATGGTCATGTTTGTAGTCAAAATGATCGAAATGATATGAATGAATCCATTTATCATGTTAGAATGTCTAAATTTAACGTTTGTACTTATCTTTGTTTCATTAGAGCTAAACCTTATCAAACTCTTATATTTTCTTAAATTTTTCTCATATAGAGTTTAGGTCCTTGGTTCTCTCCCTCCCTCCCACAGGTATATACATGGTCATGGACATATGAAGGTGAACCATATTTTGTTAGCATCATGGTCATAAGGTGATCAATAATTTATTAGCTCCATAGTTTAGACATTTTATTCATGTTATCATTTTGTGTACAAAATGGATCATATCATATGGGTAGCATAAAAATCGATGAGCTACATAGTTCAAATAGTTTTTTGTGAAGGATTTTTATAGGAGGAGCTTCTATATCATGGATGGGACTATTTTTGTTTGTACGTACTTGTCCACAAAATAAAGAAACCCGTTCAACTCACGTGCTACCTTACATAATTTTGAGTGACTACCTCGAGGTGTAGACATTGCAACATTTCCCCTTTTGTATCTATTGAATGATTTCTAACTTGCATGGATTTATTATTTATCAAATAATAGGTTTTCTCTTTGTATGTTGCCAATAAGTTTTTATTTGGTATTCATTGAATCATTGCTGACTTGTATGGACTTATTAGTTATCCCCAATAGTAGGTTTTCTCTTTGTATGTTGCCAAGAATCATACGAAAAATAAGTAAGAACAATCTCTAATATGGTATGTAGATTCAACCATTTCTAGTAAAAAACTATTGCTACTATAGGTTCAGAAAAAGTTCATCACAAGCATCGCTCGAACTTTGGGCTTGCTCGAACACAGTCGCTCGATGTTTTGACTTACTCGGTTGAGAAGGGATTAGTGAAGTGTTGACTTGTGCCAACATGAACTTATGTAGAAAGAGAATGTGATACAACTTATTGTTACAACTTCTACATACGACTTCTACATGTAGAAAGAGAATGTGTTACAACTTCTACATGTAGAAAGAGAATGTGTTACAACTTGTGATACAACTTTGTGTTACAACTTCTACATACGACTTCTACATGTAGAAAGAGAATGTGTTACAACTTTGTGTTACAACTTTGTGATACAACTTTGTGTTACAACTTTGTGTTACAACTTTGTGATACAACTTTGTGTTACAATTCCTACATGCAGAGAGAGAAGCTCTCCAACTTATATAAATACCCCATAATGGAATGAAGCCCACACTCTTTGGGGCATTGTGTTGAGTCTACTTTGGTATTCCAAGCATTTGTCTCAAGTTTCCATGCTTCCTTGCACTCCACGTCCAAAAGCATGTCCTAACCTTGCAACTCCTCCTCCCCTCTCCTCCAACCTGGCAACCCACCCTCTCCCTCTCCTCCTCCTCCTTCCTCTCTCTTCTTTCCCCATGCTCTTACACCTTCTTCCTCTCCCACTCCTATGCTCCCCCTAAACCCTTTGTTCCTCAACCCTTAAAACTCCATGATCTACAAGGGAGACGAGTTCTCCACCATGTACTCTACCATGAACCTTGGAACCTCCTTCTAACCCTGGACTCCTTCTAAACCCTGGAACTCCTTCTAAATGCTGGAACCTCCTTCTTACCCTGGAACCTCCTTCTGAACCTTGGATCCTCCTTCTAACCCTGGACTCCTTCTAAACCCTGGAACCTCCTTCTAAACCGTGGAACTCCTTCTGAACCCTGGAACCTCCTTCTGAACCCTGGAACTGACAAAACATGTGTGCCTCGGAAACATGATGAAGAGAGTGCTCATGACATGTATCTCAAGTCAATTAGGTTCCAAGATAGATTAGCTTGGACTCATAAAGAGAATCTTGAGATAGTGCAAAGTGCTTGATTGATATTACTTCAAATGAACCTCCCTTTTATAGGTGAGGGTACTTACATCCATTTGCTTGCTCACATGTGGGATATCTCCTCCATGCCATGTGGCAGCTTACCCTTTGCTCATACCTTTGCTCTACAAGTGCTCATGGCACCACAACTCTCAACACCTCCCCTTGGTGCCATGATCCTTTGGCTACTGCAAGGTGGTCAGATGTGAGTTACATTCCATCACCTCCCCTTAGTGCATGCATGCTACTTAAGGTGGTCAAGTGTGGCTTCTACATGTCAATACCTCCCCTGGGTGCTTTCATAGCTACTCTCAGGTGGTCAGGTTTGATTACAAAACATAATAGGCAAGGTTGGCAAGGTTTTTGCTTTTCAATACATTCCATTGATGTCACCTTTTGGCTCATGGCTTGATGACGACTCATTTGCTTCTTTGTTTGGTGTAGCTACCTGCATGATGCTTTGTTCTTCCATGTGCCTTGATGCTTTGTGTGTGGATGCCATGCTTCCTGCTATGGTCATCTCATGCACTTGTGCTTTTGGCATTCTTTTTACATTAATGTTGGCATTCATGCTTTGCTTTTTCCAATGGTTGCAAAGGTCTTACCAATTGAATTCTTTCAATATTGGCAGTGTCTAATTGCATACAATGATTCTGACTTAACAGGTGCGTGGAGCTCAAAAAGACGATCACTTTTCCTTTTTGGAGCATGTCCAAATTCTTCCTGGATTGCAAGTTATGGCTTGTTGAAGGTTTTATGAAGAAGAGGGCCTTTGATGATGTGGCACAGGGATTCACATGTTGAATTCCATACTGTGCTTACAAAGGGACTGTGCTTGGGTGGCACTATGGTGACCTTTTAACACAGCTTAGTTAACCCAAGGTAGAAATTTTAACTATGGTTATCTTTTGACCTAACCATGGAGTTAACCCACGGTTATATTAACTTTACCATGGTCATCTTTGATCTGCCACGTGTCCTATCAAGGGACTGCCACGTGGCCTAAGGTTCAACCTTGGAGAAGGAAGAAAGAAGAGCTTTGTGTCTTCTTAACGACAGCAACGAAGGAGCTCAGGAGATGCAGCTCTGTCGGAAGCCTTTGTAGGTTCATGGAGTGGGCCTTCGGTTGGGTCGCTGCTTCTGAGAGGTGCCAGTCGAGGGGAGCCGTTTGGGCTGAGCAGCAAACAAAGTTTGCGTACTAGCGGGCTGGGTTACTGGAGCTGGGCTGAGCCAAGCTTTGAGCCTTGGCTTCTGCAGAGGAGCTGGCCGGTAGAGTGCTATGGCAGAGAGCCGTGAGGGGCCACTGAGTCGGTGTGAGCTTTCGTTGACAGAGCCGGTTGTGTGTTCGTGGAGGTCGAGCTAGAGTCGATTGCTTGGCTTGGCTGCTGCTATTGCGCTTAGCTTCGTTCGTAGGTAGTGCATTGGCAACTGGCTGCAGGGAGCTTCTGGAGTGGCTGGCTGACCATGCTATTGAGGCGTATCCGCAATCATGCAGCATGTAGAAAGTCGTTGCTTTGCATGAGCTCGTTGCTGAAGGCGGTCGATGGCATTGGAGCAGTGCTGGCGAGGGCGCTGTTCATCAGGATTCGACTGTGGCAACTATGGAGCTTTGTTGCGTGCGGATGGAGCGTGGCTATCGTCGTTTGGAGCCAAGAGATCGCTGTCGATGCACAGATTTGTGCGGCTGCTATTAACTCCACAAGCTATAAGCCTTGTGCGCCTTGACCCCCCTATCAAAAAAGAGCTGCTCTTCCAACCGCGGCTGGTTGTAGAAGGCTGGGAGTCTCAAGGGAGCTCTCTTTGTGGGATGGTTGGTGCTGCAGTGAAGCTCGTAGTGAGTCGCATTGCTGGGTGTCATTTGTGTGTAGCTAAGTCAGTGGATGGAAGCCTTTGTGTCTCTTTGGAGCACCTTGGTCTAGGTGGCAGACTTTTCTCAAAGCTCTCAATAAACTGAACAATTAGAGACTCTCTTTCTCTCTAGCTCTCTCTAAGAAGAAGAAGAACAACTCTTCACAGATCTATCTTACAAAATAGATCTCTAAAAAGAATGAACTTTCTCTCTCTCTCTCTCTCATTGACGGAATTCCCTCAATGCAATGGAAGGAATCAATGGACGGAAATTTTCTCTCTCTAGGGATGGAAATTTGTTCTCAATCTAAATCTAAAACTAACCTAGGAGAAAAACATGAGCTCCTAAGGCATGCCTACAACTAATCTAGGAATGGAAGCAATCCTAGTGAACTACTAATGAGCTAAACTAGGAGAGCTAAACCTATGCTCTGATACCATGACAAAACATGTGTGCCTCAGGATCTATGGAGCGCTCTAAGGTGGATGGAACCTATGTGGAAACATGATGAAGAGAGTGCTCATGACATGTATCTCAAGTCAATTAGGTTCCAAGATAGATTAGCTTGGACTCATAAAGAGAATCTTGAGATAGTGCAAAGTGCTTGATTGATATTACTTCAAATGAACCTCCCTTTTATAGGTGAGGGTACTTACATCCATTTGCTTGCTCACATGTGGGATATCTCCTCCATGCCATGTGGCAGCTTACCCTTTGCTCATACCTTTGCTCTACAAGTGCTCATGGCACCACAACTCTCAACAGGAACCTCCTTCTAACCCTTAAACTCCTCCTAAACCCTATAGCCCCCAATGAAGGGGAAAGCCTTCATTACCTCAATCATGATAATACACGTTCCTTTTACACATGCATGTACTTTGTTTGCTTACCACACTTAAGCATATGTCTCTCACCGGAACACGACTCGAGGTCCTAAGCTACATGTATACTACAATTGACAACTCTAATATATCTGTAGGTGACAAAAAGCCTCGGAACCCTGCATACTGAGAGAACCTTGCTCTTCCTACGAAAGCAGTAGGAAATTTGATGCTATTTTCGGGGAGACTAGCATCTCAATTAGTGAGTAAACATATGTAGGTATGTGTAAAAAACAAACTACTTCGAACTTTCACGAATATAACACTCAAGGGCAAGGAGAGTGATTTTTTTTTTTCCATTTCTAGCCAAACATATCTACCCCAAGCATCAACCTTGAGATTAACCTTAAGAAATTTTCTTTATTTCTTGAATAGAAGCCACATGATATACAATCAGGCTAAGTAGTGGACACGAATGCGTAGAGCTTGCAATTTCGATCATTTCACCTTTTTGCAGAAAAGCAAACTGATCTATCCATAAAGAGTTAAGGGTTAAACCCTAAACCTAAACTCATTTCCTATAAAAACCCACTCCACCCCCTCATTCTTCATGTTTCACTTTTTGCCTCCATTCTCTTCTTCATTCCGAGCCCTACACAAGACACTCCTCCCTCTCCATCGACCACCACCTTACTCCCATCCTCACATTGTAAGTAACTTCGAGCCCATCTCGTAGCGATAACCCAGCCATCCACCCACCGTCCATTGTTACATCAAGAAAGACTTGGAGAGCATTCAGGTGACCACCTCTCCCTCCCTTCGATTTTCGTCCGTCAAGTTTTTTTTTTTAATTTCTTTTCTCTTTTTTTCCCCCTCCCATTTCCACCACCCCCCTCCATTTCCATTACCCCCCGCCCCCTTCCCCCTCCCCCCTCCATTTCCATTACCCCCTCCCCCCTTCCCCCTCCATCTCCACCTCCCCCTCTTCCTCCACCTCCTCCCCTCCCCTCCCCTCCCCCTCCCCCCTCCATCTCCACCACCCCCCCTCCCCTTCCCTCTCCACCCTCCCCCTCCCTCCCCCCCTCCACCCCCACCCCCCCCCCCCTCCCCCCCCCCCCCCCCCTCCACCTCCCCCTCCCCTCCCCACCCCCCCCCTCATCTCCACCTCCCCCTCCCCCCTCACCCCCTCCATTTCCACCACCCCCCCCCCCCCTCCCCTCCCCCCCCCTCCCTCTCCATCTCCAGCTCCCCCTCCCCCCTCCCCCTCCTCCACCCACCCCCTCCCCTTCCCCCTCCCCCCCCCCCTCCCCCCTCCATCTCCACCTCCACCCCCCCTCCATCCCATCCACCCCCTCCCCTCCCCCCCCCCCTCCCCCTCCATCTCCATCTCCACCTCCCCCTTTCCCTCCCCCTCCGTCTCCACCTCCACCTCCCCCTCCCCCTCCCGCTTCCCCCTCCATCTCCATCTCCACCACCCCCTTTTTGCCCCCTCCCCCCTCCATCTCCACCACCCCCTTCCCCCTCCCCCTCCATCTCCACCACCCCCTCCCCCTTTTCCCTCTCTCTTTCTCTCTCTCTCACACTCTCTCTCTTACTCTCTCTCTCTTTCTCTCTCTTTCTTTCTCTCTCTCTCTTACTCTCTCTCTCTCTCTCTCTCTCTCTCTCTCTTACTCCCTCTCTCTCTTCCTCTCTCTCTCTTACTCCCTCTCTCTCTCTCTCTCTCTCTCTCTCTCTCTCTCTCTCTCTCTTACACTCTTTCTCTCTCTTTCTTTAGCTCTTACTCTCTCTCTATCTCTCTCTCTATCTCTTTCTCTCTCTCTCACTCTCTCTTTCTCTTACTCTCTCTCGCTCTCTCTTTCTCTCTCTCACTCTCTCACTACCTCTCTCTCTCTTACTCTTTCTCTCTCTCTCTCTCTCTCTCTCTCTCTCTCTTCTCTCTCTCTCTCTCTCTCTCTCTCTCTCTCTCTCTCTCTCTCTCTCTCTCTCTCTCTCTCTCTCTCTCTCTCTCTTTTCCTCACTCTCTCACTCTCCTCTCTCTCTCTCTCTCTCTCTCTCTCTCTCTCTCTCTCTCTACCCCCCCTTGCCAGTCACTCCCTACCACTAACCTAACACTAACCTACCTAAGCAAGGGCCTTGCTTGCTGCTCGGAAGGCCGACACCTGCAGAGCCCGCCCCGCGCCCCTCCACATTGCCTCCCCGTCGCTCGCATCGACGCCTACCGCCACGTCGCCCATCGCACCGCTCTAACTACCCTCGCCCTCGCCACCCCGCCCATAGCGCCATCCCCCGCTCGCCTCCCCTCTCATTCCCACGTCCTCCCCTTCCCCTCTGTGTGCCTCCACCCTCCCGTCCCATCTCCCCTACCCTCCCCCCCCTTGCGAAAAATCCCCCCCGCACCGCCGACGCGAACCCTCCACAGTCTCTCTCTCTCCTTTCTTTTTTTTAAAAAAAACCTGACTATAAGGTAACCCTAGTGTTAAGGTAACCTTCTTTAGGTTAGCTTTAACTGCAGTTAGGTTAGGTTAGTTAAACTAGGCTAGTTATGTTAGGTTAACTAGGTTAGTTAGTCTAGCCTAGGTTAGGTTAGGTTAGTATTAACCTACATTAGGTTAGTTTAACGTTAGCTAGGTTAGTAAAACTGCTAGTTAATTACCCTAACAGGGTTAGTTGAACTAATTGTGGTCAATTTAACATTAACTAGGTTAGGTTAGACTAACTGTTAGGAATAGAGTACCGGAGTACCAAACGGTAACATCGTGCCCAATCATGTTAACACCGTGTGGTAACATGGTGCCCAATCATGTCTCAAAAGGCAATATAAAAGGAAGGTGTCAACCAATTGGGCACTTGCCCTTGTGAAGGGTAAGAACTGCAGTCCTAAATTTGGGATTGGTGAAAGGTTCATCAAATGAGATTCTCATGTTTGGTTTTACCAATGCTAGAATACCCTGCCAAACTATGTGTCTGGCATCATCTCTAGCAAGTGCCAGGATCTAGTGAGAGAAGGGAGGTATAAACATTTGTAGCTATACTTTAAGACGGCATCATGATCTGACGGTTAAACCCCATTAGAGGCAATAAGCTGAAAAGCAATTTCTCTACCATGTCTTGGGCCAAGAGTAGAGAAGAAGTATTTATCGACTCTCCCATCTGGAACCAAAAGGACTTCGTGCATGAAAGGCATACTCTACTCTCTTATTTAACAAAACTTGCTGATGAGCCCTTGCTGCAGCCCTAAATCCAAGAATCGGTAGGCCATTTTTGCTATTCCCTCTTCAAGGCTACTAACGGCCATGAGACGCCAATCTCTTGTCTGAGAATCTCATGCCTTCTGGCACTAGCCATAGAATGATAAGCATCACTAATACCAAAGAGGAGTGCTGAAACCAAACCGCAGCAGTGCTAGGCTCCCTGGAATCAATTCACAACAGGTTTGGGTGCTCTAGAGTGAATTTGCAGCATCTCTGGGCACCAAGTAGGGCTGAAAAGCCTAATCGCAGCAAATACATTTGGCTGAAACAGAAATCGCAGCAGGTTCTCTCTCTCGTACGGCACTCACACGTGCAAATGATACAAGATCTTAGACCTAGAGTAAATCTCGTAATTCAGCCTAGAGAAGAGATAGTTGATTCACAGCAATAGATAGAACTCTGGGAGTGGGGGAGAGATTCAGACAAAAACACCACACTAGGGCCACAAAAGAAGGGCTGGACTCCCCTGAAGTTCTTTATTGCAATAGAATAATCTTTGTACAACTGGCTCTTGAGAGAGCAAGAAACTGAGTAATACATCTGGGAGGCCTTGGCCCTTTCTTTTATAGACTTGGCCTAGCAAAAAGCTAGGGCCTACTTTCTAAAAGCTACTTTTACACAAAAGCCAAGCTTTTAAGTTTTTCTTCCTAGATTGGAGGCTGTAGGTGCCTTTTTAGTCTTGTGGGCACTTCTTTTTAAAAAGGCGCCCCCTTGTCCTTGCTCTAGAGCCTTGTGGGACCTGCTTTTTGTGCATTTTCTCCCCAATCTTAGGTCCTTTTTGCACTCTCTTGGATCCTACACATTGCACAAACAAATTCCAACCCATTAAAGGTTAGCAAAATGCATGCATTCCTAGTTCTTGGACTAATCCTAGTCTCTTGTATACGTCCCCACAACTCTCTTTTACCAATGCAAAGCAAAAGTAAAACAATAAAACTTATTTTTAGTTAACCAAAGTCAACATTCTTTGACCGAAGTCGATTTCTAATAAAGATTATACTTCATTTCTTGATAGAAGTACCAAATGGTGGCATCCCCTCAGCTTCTAATCAGTTGTTCTCAGTTTCCGTGTACAATTGCAAAACTTGAGGATATTCTGAAAAGAAGTCCTAATCAACCCACTTGGCATCAAGTGCCGAATAGTTCTTAAACTTGACAAGGTAGTTGCGGATGACCTTGCCTTTGGGCCCTTTCTTTTCTGTGTGGTATACAATTTGTTTTGGTTGGAGGATCTCTTCCATGTCTTCCACCTCTGGTGGCTCTTCTTGTACTGGTTCCGCGGGCATTGGTCCTTGGTACTTCTTGAGAAGACTTACATGAAAAGCATTGTGAATCTTCCAAGTCTCGGGTAATTGTAGTCGATACGCAACTTCATTTATGGGCTCAGTAACCCGAAAAGACCCATAATATCTAGGAGACAGCTTTGGGTATACTTTTTCCTTCCCTTTCATCTTTCTCAAACATGCTTTTTCAAACTTGAGTAACACTCAGTCTCCTTCTTGGAGATTCATATATCTCCTATGCTTATCTGTAGCCTTCTTTTGCTTTTGTTGAGATCTTTAATTGCTATCCAAACCTGGGAAAAGGCTATGTCCAAGTCTCAAACATACTGATCAATTGCGAACATCTCATCCTTTGTTCTATGCAAAATCACCTTTCCATAAATGACTTCGCATGGGGCTTTTCCTGTGGAGCTTATGCAAATTCCACAAAAGGGTTTTTCTTACTGGAATGACGTGTGCCTGCTTACTAAACCTGCCAATTATGGTCCATATCCCATCATTCCCATATCTGGATCTAGGAAGATCAATGATGAAGTCTATAGTGATACTCTCCCATGGTCCCTGTGATATGGGCAATGGCATAAGAAGTCCTGGGGTCTTGTGCCAATCATACTTCACCTTTTGGCACGTGAGACATTCCGTCACAAACTTGTGTATATCCTTTTGTATTCCTGGCCAAAAGAAATATCTTTCAATGGCTTGTGTAGTAGAAGAGATGCCTCGATGTCTTGCATAAGGAGGGGCATGACATTCTTCCCAATACTTTTGCTCTCATATCTTGAGTGAAACAATGGTGATCATCCTTCATGAGGAAACCATCTTTCAATGAGTACTGACTAGAGGATTGCCCTTGCTGAATATTCCTCATAATTTATCCGAAATCTGGATCTTGAAGATAAAGTTCTTTCATGTCTTTGAGGTCCCTGTGATGAGCTATGTTAACATCGTTCACATGGGGCCTTCTGGATAATGCATCTGCTACCATGTTCCTGGCTCTTGGAGTATAAACAATATGGAAATGGAACATGGACAAGAAATTTGCCCACTTCATGTGCTTTTCGGAGATCTTTGTCTGGGTCAAGAAATATCTGAGGTTCTGATGGTCGGACTTGACTGCAAAGTCAGCTGCAAGAAGGTAATGCTTCCAGATGGTTAAAGCATGAATGACCGCTCGCATCTCTTTTTCGTACACACCATAAATATTTCTGCGTCACACAGCCTTTTGCTCTCATAAGCTATCACTCGACCATCCTTGTGAAGGGCAGCTCCTACACACTCTCCATATGCATCACAATCCACATCAAACTGCTTGTGTAGATCTGGAACAACTAGGATTGGCTAGGTTGTTAACTTCTCTTTAAGAGTATTAAAACCTGTTCTTTGCCATTCTTCCCATATGAAAACTACCGATTTCTTGGTCAAATCATGTAACGGGGCTGCTATATGATAATGTGTCCTAGGTTTTGAATCTTATCAAGGAAAAACTCACTCTTCTTGCCGTTTACGAAAAGCTTGTGATTTCGAAGTTCCTGGAACACGATGGCCAAGTGCTCTTTATGTTCTTCTTCTGTCTTTGAAAAGACCAGGATGTCATCAAAGAAACTACCTGTGAAATGTATATATGATCTAAAAATCATGTCCATCATACGATTAAAAGTGGCTAGTGTGTTGGTTAACCCGAAGGGCATCACCAAGAACTCGTACATTCCAAAAGTGGCCCGAAAAGCTGTCTTATGAACATCTTAAGGATGGATCCTTATATGACGGTACCCACTTTTCAAATCAATGCGACTAAAGATCATGGCCCCTTTTAATCTGTCCAAGATATCATCTATGCAAGGGATTAGAAACCTATTCTCGACCGTCATTTTATTGAGAGCTCTATAATCCACACACATACGATAGGAGCCATCTTTCCTTTGAACTAGGAGCACGGGTGAACAAAAGGGTGAGGAACTGGGTCTGATGAGTCCCTTAGAAAGTAGATCCTATACCTGTGTCATAATTTCTTCGGTCTATGCTGCACTTACACGATAAGGTGATCGATTTGGAGGCTCACTTCCTAGAAGAAGCTCTATGACCTGATCTTCCAGTTGCTCAGGAGGAAGCTCTCCTGGAAGAGAATCTAGAAAACCACCTTTGAAAGAATCAAGAAACTGAACTTTTTCTTTCTCCCGACAGGATTCACTTCCATTGGGAATTCACCCTCTCTCTCTCGTACGACAACAAAGTATGCAAAAATAGCTGATTTATTGACTTGGCAATAGAAACATTAGATACAACTGGGATTGTCTCGCCTCTTCCTCCGGCCAAAATTTTATGCTCTTTGTTTATGTGCATGAAACTGAGTGTTCTTGCTTTTGGTGTCCAAATTTACTTCCATCTGTGGAACCATGGCATACCCAAAATGACATCATGATGTTTGAGGGGTGAAACATAGAACTCCTCATGGTCCACATAGTCCTGAATATGAGGTCTGAGTTTTCCAATCAAGGGAGTAACCTTAACTAGTTTCCCTTCAAAAACATGTTCTGCATCTAGAGCTGGTCCCAACTCTTCAATCTTGATTCCTAGCCTGAAAGCTAGGTCTTTAGAGATGAAATTATCTGTTGCTCCTGGATCGAACAAGATCAAAAATTTTGGTCTCTTACTTTACCCCATGAGACGCAAAGCTCTCAAGCTTCGAGTTTAGTAGCTCTTCCCAACATATTAGGGATTCATCGTGCCAAAGGCTTTGGCGGTTCTTTTGGCGTTGTCTGCTCCCTCAAACCCGGAGGTTTTTCGGGGCACTAGGCAGCCAAATGCCCTTCTTTTCCACAATGGAAACACTTTTTCCTCCTTTCAGAAGGACTCTATTTTCTCTGGTGGAAACTTCGGCTTCCCTTTGTAGGGCTTCAATGTACCTCTCGGGTTCTGAAACTGGAGTCGTCTTTGTCCCTGAACTATTGACCATGTTCCTTTTGAAGGCGTCTCCATATTTACCTTTTGAGGTAGTCATTGCTCGTAGCTGATCTCTCTTCGTTTCCTCAACCACTAGGGCTGAGTGCATCAAATCTCATAGCTTTGTCTTGCATTCAATGCTCACCTGGGTGTGAATACTTGGATGTAGACCAGCTTGGTACTTTTGCATCTTTGTCTTCTCTGAAAGTTCCTTGAAGGGAGTAATGTGGAGGTATGCTGAAAAGAAATTCTGATCGTAAGTGTCAACCGTATCCGTAGCTCTCATGGATACACTCTCCCAAGTTGTATGAACCTCATCATAAAAATTCTTTGGCGAAAATTGCTCGAAAAATTGCTTCTTGAAACTCTTCCACCTCTTGGGTACTTCATCTGCCACTAAACGAGCTCCCCACCATGCTCTGGCATTGCTTGTAAGATGGAGATTTACAATCTTCAATTTTGACTTCTCATGATAATTTCATGTCTAGAAAGCTATGTTGAACTGTTGGATCAAGTCCAAATCTTTCTCACTTGCCCCGTACTTTCCATCAAATGTAGAAAATTTGATGGACTTGCCTCCTTCTTTGAAATCCTTTCGTCTTGATTTGTTCTTCCTCCTTTTGCACCAGAAGATGAATGCTCTCGGAATGAAGAGGAAGAAGAAGAAGAAGAAGAAGAAGAAGAAAAGGAACTGGAGGAAGATGTGCTTTCTGCTTCATCTTCCATGAGACTTTGGACTCCTTCCTCTTTTCCTTGAATCTGAATACCTTTGGACTAAAGGAGAACTTTGGGAACGTTTTCTTGAGGCACGATGCTGCCTAGGAGATTCGTTAGAAACTGAGGGAGATAATCGGTCAATTCCTTCTTTGTGGAACATGGAACGTGCTAAGACATCATCTCCTCGAACAGGTGCTGAAATCAAGGTATCTTTCTCAGGGACTGGAACTCCTCGATTCTTTCCTTTATGAATTCTTCATCGAGATCTTCATTAGGTGCAATAGGGCGTCTCCTTGTAGCTGAGCCGCCTCGTTCATAAACCATGATGTGGGAGATGGAAAATTGAACCCACTGAATCAAACTTGACTGGGCCTAAAGCAATTAATTGCAAAACCCCTACTCCTTCCAAGGAGGTAAACGCTTACGGGTGAAGATGGGAGCCGGCCCGATGCGCGATGAAGTATGGGTAGGTATGGCTCTTGGTTGTACACTAGTCAAGATATGACCCCAAAAATACTCAAAATAATATAGCGGATTTAGCCCGACGTGTCTTCTTCAACATCGTTGATATCCCATGCAACTATCTCGCGCCTGCTAACTCCACTTGCCGCTGCTTGAAGTCTATTCGGATCTGTTCAAGGAGTCTTTGGACTATTGCTACCAAGGAAAGTAGGAAAACCGCACTCTGATAAGACTGAAACCAAACTGCAGCAATGCTAGGCTCCCTGGAATCAATTCGCAGCAGGTCTAGGTGCCCTGGAGTGAATTTGCAACATCTCTGGTGGGCACCAGGTAGGGTTGGAAACCCTAATCGCAGGAAGTACAAATGGCTGAAACAGAAATGGCAGTAGGTTCTCTCTTTCGTACGGCACTTACACGTGCAGATGATACAAGATCTTGGAGCTAGAGTAAATTGCAGTTCAGCCTGGAGAAGAGATAGTTGATTCCCAAGGGCTGGACCCCTCCGAAGGTCTTTATTGCAATAGAATAATATGTGTACAACTGGCTCTTGAGAGAGCATGGAATTGAGTACAACTCTGAATACATCTGGCAGGCCTTGGCCCTTTCTTTTATAGACTTGGCCTAGCAAAAAGCTAGGGCCTGCTTTCTAAAAGCTACTTTTACATAAAAGCCAAGATTTAGGATTTACTTCCTAATTTGGAGGCTTTAGGTGTCTTTTTAGTCTTGTGGGCCCTCTTTTTAAAGAGGCGCCCCCTTGTCCTTGCTTTAGAGCCTTGTGGGACCTGCTTTTTGTGCATTTTCTCCCCAATCTTAGGTCCTTGTTGCACTCTCTTGGGTCCTACACATTGCACAAACAATTTCCAACACTCTTACCCATTAGAGGTTAGCGAAATGCATGCATTCCTAGTTCTTGGACTCATCCTCACAGTTCTCTTTTACCAATGCAAAGCAAAAGTAAAACAATAAAACTTATTCATAGTTAACCAAAGTTAACATTCTTTGACCGAAGTCAATTTATAATAGAGATTATACTTTATTTCTTAAGAGAAGTACCAAATGGTAAGAAATGTTGCCACATGAAAAGGAGATGGCACTTCATCTTGGAAATGAGACACCAAAATCTACAAAACATCCTCTATGAGGCCATCCTCTGAATACTGGCAGAGTGGCATCTCAAATGGGGTTCAAAAATCAACATAACCGTTAGATGATTGGGCATTAGACAAAGGCGGCCCATTATGCATTGCACCATGGGTTTCCACCTCTAATCACTTAACATAAATTTGTCTATCCACGCATGGATTTTCACATGTAGTCTCCTGTTCGACCATGAGAACATGAGCGAATGAGGCAAAGTCTGAAAGGCATCATTTGTTCAAGCTATCTCTGCCACTAAGCTGGAAAAGGAAGGCATCCTAAGCTGCTTTCTCTAGGAAGTGGATGACACCTTCTCTTTCTATCTGAAGACAACTTCATCATGTTGAAGTCACCTCCAATAATCCAAGAGTTTGCAATGGGGGCCCAAGAGAGAAGTTCCTTCCCATGATCCTCTCTATGTTGGGGGCATAAAGGTTGTGAAGACCAACCTCATGTTCCCCAATCAAATTTTTTTAAAGGGGACAAGAAAGAGAGAGAAGAGAAGAAGAAGAAGAAGAAGAATATATTATCGTCCTCTGAAGACCAAAAATCAGCCTATGGGACCTGAAACAATACAAAACCTTACATACATAAAGACTCCTCCCTCAAAGGGGAGGGTAATAAGAGAAACTACCTTTATGTCTGGGTGAGCTTCCGTGCTTGAAAAGCTTAGATACAAATGTTCCTAAAGCTGAGGGTGACGCCTTATGTAGCAAATCAGCCAGTCTGTTATGTGCCTCAAGAAGAGAGCTGAACTTTTTCCTGATGTGTGCATAGTAAGGGCATATCATTACCACGAGAGAGAGAGAGAGAGAGAGAGAGACAGAGACAGAGACAGAGAGAGTTCACATGATTTATGGAAAGTGAAAAAGCCGATACATATGGTCTTAGAGACAAGTAAACATGTTCTGTGCTATGTACAACACCATACATGGCGTTTTAATGCTTATATCATGTTACATCCCTTTAAAACTGAGGATGCTTCACTTTAGGCCCACAGTCAGTGATAAGTGATCTTTCTTCTCTAAAGACTACTTATGTGCCCTCCTAGCTTCCTTGATTATGTGGCAATTGCCCTTGCAAAATTACAAGGAACTTGCAAAAGGGCTTCTCTACTTATAGTGATACTGGACCCTGAATAAAACAATCTGTTCAGTTTGTTGGAATTTGTTCTTTCATCATTCTAGAGAACTGTTACTTTCATTTACTATTCTGATTGATGGAAATTATGTGACTTTTGCTTGAAAAGCAGGCAGTATGAGGTGGATCGTTGTTATACGTTTCTTGTTTTTTTGTGTATTTTGTTTAATGCAATGTTGTCCTCATGAGTTTTTAATATACGTATATAATGAATCCATCTATGATCAGCAGATTATTCTGCCTTTGTTGAGGAAACAGTTGGAGTATGCAGTACAAAATCATGCCACACTAGAAGCAAAGTCTTGTGTCTTTGCTCTCTGCAGCTCGCTTTGGGTAAGACCACCAGTTGCGCCACCAAATTAGTTGTTCACTTTGCGTAGACAGTGTATAGACCAGTTATTGACATAAATTTTCTTTTCAAATGTGTAGTTAAGAGGCAAGCTGTCTCTCTACCATGAATCTATGGTGCATATCCAAAGCTTGCTGGTTCAAATTTTGTTATGGCCTTGCATGCCTACTGATGAAGGTCTTCCTCTGATGCTTTTCCTCTGATAATCATTTTGGAAAGTGTTTCTCGAAGCTATTTTTGTTTTCATATTAAGAAAAGCGAGGCATTTTGTTTTTAAAATCTCTGTTTGGTGAACTGCTGGTTTTCTCCCATAAGCATCATCGTTTTGTGCAATTATATCATATCTGTCTTCTTTAAGAAACCACTGATTAAAAATGTAGCTATTTCCCTGTTGCATCTATGATGTGCGATTTCATGCATATTCCTCCTCCTTGTGCAGATCTTACAGTAAGTACTGTGTGTATTCTTTAGGCATCCTTGCATATTCACACTTTGACTTGCAAATTCACTTAATTTTTCTGCTTATTTTGCTAAAACAAGAATATTTTTGCCCAGAGAAAATTAGATATTGACAAGCAAATTTTCCTATTTCAAGCATTGGTTATGCTAAAACCTGAGGAAATTTGTGCCCATCAATAATTTCGAATTCTTATTCCAATCTGAAGTAGTAGTAGCTCGCTTTGCCACAGAAGTAGCTCACATTCCTTGCCCTGGTGCCCCTGGCATATGAAGAGCCACATAATCTGAAAACGACAGATGAGTTGGTCATATAAGCTTGGTGCAGCGCTGACAAGGCCTCATGAATGTCCCATTGCCCTCTTGTACCCAGGTGCTGGTGTGGCATACGACCTCCTTTCACATAAGCACTAGTATAGTACGCCCATATAAGTTGTATCTGAGCAGATCTGAACTCTATGTAGTGCATGCATCTCATGCCAAATCCTCTTACAGGCCTGTAAGTTCCATACGGAGGAGCGATTCCAATTTCCAACAGCATGTACACAATGTTGAGGTGTGCCAAGTGGATGTTGTGGAGGTTGGCCTCTATCCCATGATTGTAAGTCATTGGGTGACCCAAAGACATCGCCAAGTGTTTGGCTGAGGGGCTGATGGAGAAGCTCTTGCTAACAAACAAGCTTCCCAAAGGTGGAAGGCTTTGTCTGGTTGTGTAATGAATTTTCACCATGATCATTAGTACGCCCATCCATCAAGTATAGTCTTGCACAATGTTTGCTGCTCAAAATTGTCATGACAGCCGTCTCTCTTTGGTTGTTGACAGTCTTCATCTCTCAGGTTGTCATTTCTAAGTTCCACTGTGCTCTCATTTAAGCCTTTGAGTATTTGCAGCTATAATAAACATGGGAATATTGGCGTTTGTGGTGGATGCTCTTCAAGAATAGCATTTGCATGGCTAGTCATGTGTTGGTCATTGTCATGCTGCATCAATTTTGTAATTCATTTTTCGAGGTCAAAACTGTTACATATTACTTGTGCAGCATCGTTCTTGCTATGTCCATTATAATATATATATATATATATGTATCCCTTTGCTTTTGTTTTCAAATTTTGCATGTTTGGAGTTTTCAAGAGTGTGTACATTTAGTTCCTACCTTGCATAGACATGCATATTGGCTTATGGATTTTTTGTTAATTTCATTATTAGGTATCTTTTCTCCTTGTAGGGTGTCTTCTTCATCAAGCTGGCTGTTGTCATCCACATCTTCTGTGCATTCCAAGACTTTCATGATAATCTCCATCATTAAGCTGCCATTCCTTACTGCTCCTCAATGCCTTTCCCCTAAATAAGTTTTTAACTTGCTTGGGCTGTTCATCATCCAAGGTTCTCCCCTTCTGATGGAAGATCTTTATGTGTTAGTCTTAGAATTTGTGACTGGAATTTCAAATCTACCCATTAGAAGCTCTCTCATTGCTTTTGTATGAGTACTTTTGTTGCTTTTGCATAAGCCTATGCAAGTGTTCTCTAGTTCTTGGCCTCTTTGTGCAACCTGCAATTTTTGGCATGCCTTATCAAAACTGCCATCCACTTAGGAACAGACTTCATGAATTTGGAAAGGCGTGGAACCTTAACCAACCATGTGCATGTGTACACCCACCACGTCTATCGTTTGGTGTGCGGATACTATCCCAAATGCCATGCATTTTTTTCTTACTAGAGTCGTGGACATCTTGGAGTACCTGTCTTTTGCCTTCTTGAAGCCATGCAAGTTTATAATATGGCCTACTGCGAAAAAGCTCCAAAATGGCCTAATGTTGAGGTAGTTATCCCTTACATGCAGTGAGAGAAAATATTACAAACTTGTGATGAGTACTTGTTGGGCTAGCTTGTGTGCTAGTCCCAGTATCTTATTGTGGTGTTCCAAAATCTCTTTCAAGTAGCTTCCTAGCCTTTTGAGTGGCTGCTCCAGCAGATTTTTCAGATAATCTCTGCTGCCCTGTTGTACCCATAACCTTTTGTGATGTGTGCATAGGCTCTGCATTGTAGGAGCATGCTGCTCATTTTCTACCGCCCTTGTGGGGCAGGTTTCGCATGTTCTTTCCTCTCTGGGGATCGTGGGGCTTGCCCACCTACCCCTCTCTACCTCGAGATCATGGGCACTAGTTCTGATTTTGCAGATTAGATGCTTTTTAAATATTGATATGTCTTCCCTGAGGTATTTCTGCGTACATAGCTGTCCACTGAGTTAATTTCCTATTTGTAGAACTGCACTTTTGTCCCCAATTTCGCGAAGTTTCTGTAGCATTTTTTGCAGCACTATCTCCCTGATTTTGCATGCATCTTCTGGTACATCAGTGGCTGTTATAACCTATGATTCCATCCGCTTCATTCCCTCTTTGTGCCGATCCATGATTTGCATAGCTTTCATCGTCTTTTATGGCATCCTATTGAAATCCATCTTCTCAACTTTGTTGAGGTAAGCCATGAATTGACATAAAGCTTTCCCTTCTGAAGGTATCATACCTGTTTCAGCCAGTAGGATGGGGTAGGGTGTCTGTGCCTTAGCTCCTAACTCCCCTATCAAGAACGTTTATGTAAAGTTTCTATTCTTTTCTAGAATGTCCTAGAGAGCCTGGGGGCAAGGTGGGCATCCGTATAGGAATATTGTCTGCACAAGCATGGTGTACAAAAATTTTTTCATTTCCCAATTCCACAAATGTGCCTTCGTGCATTTATTTTGGAAGCTATATAAGTCTTTTAAGCCTCCCAGAATCCTCCTTTCCACTCACGCATTCCATTTGTAGTTGTATGTGAAATCCAATCCTAGATATTTATATGTGTTAACTGTTTCCAAGGGCTCCCCTTCAATTGTGACATCCACTTGTTTGTTATGTGTCCCAATCAACATTACCTTTGTCTTATCTATATTGACCTGCATTTCTGGGTGTTTGCAGAATTCTCTCATCCAAATGTGCTTGCAGGCTCTCCTTCTTTGTGACGAATACCACATCATTTTCATAGATAAGCATTAGCAAAGTGTACCATGCAATCTGAACACCTTCCTTGCTATGCATTCTCATCCACTCTTCCAAATCCATCGATAAAAGACCAAAAAGTGTTGGTGAGAGGGGACAGCCTTGCTTAACCCCTATGTCACTGCTTATTACAGCATTCCCCTTGGAGCATGACCCATCCACTAGCGGTTGTGCTAACTCAGCTAGAACCTTCTCATAGAGTCAGTATGTGGCTTCTTTGAGAGAGACAGAGAGATTTTATTAAAAGTGTTCGGAAGACCAAAACGGTCTATGAGACTAATAGATAAACTGATACAATGAGCTGAGGGTGGAGCCATTAAGCGGGCATCAACACCCATGGTGAGTACAAAAGGAAACCCAAAGTCTTGAATCATAACATCACGAGTACACAGTGAGAGCTCTCTTGGAGTGGGACAAGTAGGAGTATCAACTCTGAGAGGGGGACGTCGATGTGCGAGGTTGTTGTGGTGGCATATAGCTTGTGATAGATCGTTGGCAACTATCAACACGTGTTGCCTGCTGTGGTCTCTTGTCTATAGCCCTATGATGAACGAGTGCTATCGTCACTCCTGTGGGTAGGTCCCTTGGTCTGGTAAACAGGGAAGGGAGGTCCCCTAGTGTGATATGCCCCTCTGTGTACCTGAATGTCTGGCATGTCTCAAGCTCTGGCTCGGGTCCTCGAGGTCGTAGTCTCCATGTGTCCTACTGGTTGGTGTCGTCAGGTTGGAAGAACTCAATGATCGTGCTCTGAGTGGGATCTGGTTGTATGTCATGGTCCCCTCTATGTGCTCTGAGCATCCGCTTCCTATGTCAGACAACCTCGTGGATGAAGGCCGCTAGGCATCTGTGGTCTGGGTAGGATAGGACGCTGGATTGAGAACCAAGGCCATCTCTGAAAAAGGCAGTAGTAGCGACCTCTGATGTCGTAGTACATAGGGCATGTGAATGCAAAATGCTCCTCTGACTCGATCTCCCCGGAATCACATAAGGTGCAGATGCGGCCCTCTCTAGGTATGCCCTGTGCCTGACCACTCTCAATACGGAGGCAATGTGACGAAACTCAGAACTGCCCTATAGATATCCTCAAGGCGTGAGGAAGGTGGATTTGTGTGTACCCTGGTTGATTGACGAAACCCTCGGCAGAGGTCCGTAGGCAGTGGTCCCTGTTAAAATTGATCTTCACAGGAAGCTCATGAGGTACCAAACAAGTTCTGAATGTGTGTAACTACAAGAGATCCTCTTGGATGACCTAGTTGACCTCGTGATAGGTGAGTGGGATAGAGGGGGCCTCAACACTATACTAGAAGGGAGATAGCCTATCTATGTGCAGTCCCAAACTCTTAAATCATCTACATGTATGTGCGTACCAGCTCCTCTGATCATCTTCTGTTGCCAATGCCATGGAAGAGGATAGGGCCAACGAAGGAAGCGTGCGTTGTCCTGTAGTGTGGGTTCCATACTATCTAATGCAGTAAAGATATGTGATCATCTGAAATGCCGCATCAAACTGTAGTGGGGATACCCCAAACTCACCAGGAACTATCTGATGTGGGACTGAAGGCTTACTACGAATCATCCCGATCCCCGAACTCCTCCTGTCTCTCGGGTCTCGTCTCGATATGTTGTCTGCCACATGTATCCACTGACTATAGGCAAGGGTCACTCTAGACTCTAATATGTCTTTGCAAGTCAGGGACACTGTCCTCTGAGTCTCATAGACCCCGCCCCCCTATGCAGGGGGACCACAAGGTGCTTGTTGTGGACCTATCAGAAGCCATCCATCTCAAACTACTACCCACTTTCCCTCTCTTTGGGTGACATCTGGCTGATGTAAGAGGATACGCCTCTCCTCTACCGGGAGTGGTGTGAGATCCTCATCTAAGTGGATCTCTGGGTGGGTATGTAAAGCTGAGCATTTGCGTAATGTGAGGCGAGCCTGGGTGTCTCTGAAGCAGATGATGAGACATTGCTCTCGCTTGGGATCTCACCCAGTGCGTCAGGCTCCCTCAATCCAATGCTTCTGAATCCCAAGAGTGGAGGTCATGACATAAATTGCATCGTCCATGGGGGTTGTGGTTGTGCGGGGGATCCCACGTACCCTGACATTGAGTGCCTTGTTGGCCCTCTGCTGCTGCTCTAGAATTGTGGCTGAAACAGTGGCCTTCGTAGATTCCTGTTTTGCAACATCCATCCACCCGGTAGTCTCTTCAATGGCTGATTGCATGCAAGCTATATGTGCTTCAACTGCCTCTACAGCTGGTCCGTTGTGTGGAGCTGTCCCCTTGGCTTCCATCTCCTTCCCAAGCTGGGATATCTCCTGGCTAAGACTGTGAATAAGACGGTCTTGTTCCACCTCTCATGTACGAAGACGGTGTATCTGTAGAAGGACACCATTCCAATAGTCCGATGGGATCGTGAGGCCATGAAGTGTGTAGAGAATCGAGATGTGGTGTGAAGGGGGGCTGGAAGTGGAGACTGATGGGGAGACAACTGCAACGTGGGTGTAGTGAGGCCAACTAATGAGTGGAAAGGTGGCTGGGTAAGGGGTAAAGGTGACAGGGATGAGGTATATGGGGGGAAAGGGGCATAGTGGGTCGGGCTAAGAGGAGGGATGAGCTATACTAGGGGGGAGGGGCATAGTGGGTCGGGCTAAGAGGAGCTCCCCTCAATCTCAACACCAAGGGTGGTGATAATATAACAAAATCTCCTGCTGTCCCTGGCACTGCCATAGCTAGAGATGGTGGGGCTGTCACCTCCAAGGATGTTGTAGAAGATGACCCTGAGGATGATTGATGGTGAGGCAGAAGCTGGTACTGATGGTGATGATGTAGAGGCTGGTGCAGAGGTTGGCATCGGATTGGAACTTGATTGGGCGGAGGCTTCATTAGTTGCTTTTTGTGTTGCAGTGCTGTCAACCTTTAGGTCAATTCTATTGCTTCATTTATTCACATCATCTATCATAAGTTGCTTTTGCTGAGAGAGAGAGAGAGAGAGAGAGAGGAAGAAAGAAAGATGGAAGAAAATTAAAACAACAAATAATTAAATCTCCGAAATTGTTTCTTCACGAGGATGGTCCAAATTTGAGCTCAAGGGTTGCTATGGGCAGCCCTTAGGTGGTGGGCAGTCCAACCAAGAGGGCCTGCCAAAAAAAAAAAAGAGCAAAAAAATCAGTAAAATCAGAAAAAAGAGGCCATGGAAAGCTCACCCGATCAGAAAACCAGAGGGGACAAAGTCATGAAATACAGCATAATTTGGACCAAAGGGCAGAAGTAGAGGATGTGAATGCCAAAGCATGTCTATCCACTATCAAAGAGGCATGTAAGCTACAAGATGCTGAAATTGAATGCTTACAAAAGAAATTGGAAGAATACAACAATGATGAATTTTCAAACATACGTGCTCAAATGAATGACGACATGAAGGGATGGCAAGAAGAAATGCATGCAAAATGGGCAAAACAAATTGGGAAAATGCAGATGGATATGATGCGAGATATGGATGTGAAAAACAGTCTTCTCACATCCAAGATAGAGAGCTTGGAAGCTCAGGTGATTAGTCTCCAAGACGAGAATGTAAAATTGAAGGCAAATACACACTGAGATGAAGGGGAGCTTCAGCCATCCCTACACGAGGAGCTGAACATGATTAGGGAACAAATGAAGCAGCTCAAGGGGGCCAAGGGAACTTCAGAAGAAGAAGGCAAGATCATAGATGAAGTGAAATCTGAGAATGAAAAACTCAGAAAAGACTTGGCATTTTTGCAAGACACTATGAAGGGTAAACATGCTGAATTCACCTAGAAAATCAAGAAAGGAGAGGCTGCAATCTTGGAATGGAGAGATGTGGTCATGAAAGGTACTGTTGTTCCCAAGAAAGAGTTCATTTCAGATGCTCTAGAGGAGGATAAAAGGAGAAACATTAAAGCCCTAAATGTTTTAGTCCTAGGTCTCACAGTAGGAGATACTCCTATGACAGATGCAAATGCTTTGTTCACCAAAATGGGTGTGAACTTGACATGTGAGACAGCTTGGAGAGATTGCAAGCCCGATGCACCCACAAGGCCACTTGTGATGAAGCTCTGAATAGCCATGGATAGGAAGACCCTCATGAGCACGAGGGTGACCTTGAAAGGAACCCGGATCTACCTGGACGATGACCTCGCCCTCCTATAGCAGGAACACCGTAGGGAAGGTATGGTACACGTCATGGCAGCGAGAGAAGCAAGGAAATGGGGTGCATACAGGGATGGTAGGGTGATTATCCGAGAGAGAGGAGATCAGGACCAGGGGGAGAAGGAAGAAAAGGAAGAGAAAGAAGAGGGTGAATTATGACGGTGTCGGGCCAATGTGACACAAAGTGGACTGAGAATTGCAGTGTGGAATTGCAATGGCACACTCTGGTATGATCCAGGTGGTTTCTTAGAGACATACACTGACAGAGACATGGCCTTCTATACTAAGACACATGAGAGCCGACTCGAGAGAGGACTGCCCACTGTGACAGGATATACATGGGAGTCATCTCATAGGAAGGAGACGAGGAGAGACATTGGTGTGCGGGGTTTGGGAGGAGTGGCTATCCTCTTTAGATCACACATGAGACCTCTCATATCAGTGGCATGGAGAGAGGAGCATGTGTGACACATGTGGATACGAGTCCAACTACCAAACGCACGATCAATTCTCATAGCGGTGTATTATTTCCCCCCAGATACTTCATCCTATGCACGCGAGGTCACCACAGAAGGGCACAGCCCGTATGAGTTGATTCAGGATGATATCACGGAATTCTCCAGGTAGGGGGACATCCTCCTTCTTGGTGACTTCAATGCACGCACAGGGAACAGGCAGGTGGGCCTACTGGACTTTGCATCAAATTCCCTCATAGTACCAAACTAGATGCAGTTGAGCTAGGGATAGTGAGACACTCTACAGATGCACCACAAGTGAAAGAGTATGGATGACATCTACGTGAGCTAGGGGCTGTTCATGATTTGATCATTTACAATGGTCTATAGAGATGGCCATCATTTGGTGGTCTCACTTGTTTCCTGCATGGCGGAGAGACAAGCACAGTGGACTACCTATTGGGTCCCTTGGCCTTTACCTCACCGATATACGACTTTATTGTGCCCCCTCCCCCACTTGGTGCTGATCACTCGAACTTAGCCTTTTGTATCTCTACCACTATGCCAGTCTCAGGGAGGGTTCCCCCCATGCCCACTCGTGTACAGGTTCACTTTGATCGTGCCTTGGACCCCATCTATGTGAGCAACCTAGCGAAGGAACTTCCAGTCCTACTACTTGGAGATGATGTAGACCTCACCCACACCTCAAACACCCTTGCCACAGTAGTCATGGACGCAGCCATCAGGTCTTTCCCCATGACTCAATCTGCATGTGCCTCACTAGGGAAGATGCCATAGAATCCTTGGTATGATTATGAGTGCAGAGAGATGAGAGCTCACCTCACATGTGAGCAAGCCCTTGGCCACTTGACGTCACCCAAGGCACAGTGGATCTCACGGCGATTGACACGTCATAAGCAGCGGGCCTTCCTCACACACAGAATGGATGAGGTGATCAGTTCATTTCAAGGGGGGGATCCCACCATTGGCTAGGGGCTTCTATCGGAGGGGAAGTCACCTATACCCATCTCAGACCCAGGTGTTTGGCACACTTATGAATTGATGAAGAAAAATTCGATGAACCCGCCCATCTTTCGTTCCGCTTCCCTGGCAACATGTTTTTTCGAGGGTCCAATAAAGAAAACAACAGGATTTGCAAAACCTTTCACATTGGAAGCATGCTCTCTTTATGATGTCCAGATGCAAGTACCACCTGATATGTCCACTATGCCCAGGCCCACCACTTGCCACTTGTTCACTGCACAGAATGTGCGGGCTGCACTCAGCCGGCTTCATAACCGCATGGACCATGAGGGGCTATGGACTAAGAGGCAGAGTTTGCCATGACCCCTCTCCAGGTTGATGCCATTTTTTAGATAGTGACTTTCCTCCACAGAGTTTGGGATGTACCTCACGAGAGACTTTCGAGGTTGGCACTAGAGTCCTCCATATGACTAGCAGAGAGTGGTAGATATAGCATGGTTTGCACGCATCACCACATGGTTTGCCAATCACGGCATTCAGATGGATCGACTTTGTAACATGCAACGGTTATCTGATCGTGTAATTCACAGCAAGACCTTCTTTAAACCTTTAGCGAGAAATGAGCGTTGTTTACCATAGAGAGAGGAAGGAGATGAGGGTAGAGAGAGAGTAGAGTCGACAACTGATTGAGTTCCTATACCCACTGAGGGCCCCCTCCCCCAATCAGGGGAGAATTAACTTTATACTTGGAGAACTGAGAAATACAAAGAACACTCTTCAAGAGAGCACGGAACACGCTTCTGAAGAGCTCACTGTGCACTCGTATAGTAGACCCAAAGACCTGAGAGGCAACGCCGACCAATACCGAGACCTTGATGCTGTCCACACTGACGATGTAGGACGCTTCTGCAAGGCAAGGAAGAGGCTTGTGCTGTCTAGCGGAATGCAGGGTTACTGCGTGAGTGAGAGAGTGAAAAGCTAGAAGTGATAGATCCTATGAGAGAACTGAGAGATGACGGAAATATAGAGCTGAAAGTGAGCTGTGTAAACTATAAAAAAGAGCTGAGAAAGCTGAGGAAACAGTGTCCAAACCTCTCTCCATTTGCTGGTCCAAACCTCCGACTGTTGTGCTGCGTGGTCACCTTCAGATCAGGCTGAACTGATGGCCAAGGGACTGAGGCTACAGATATGAGGATCTCAAGGGCTGCACAGGAGGCTGAAGTGGAGCTGTAGGAGGACTGAAGGCAGGAGCAAACTGAATGAGAAAAGAGGGCAGCCAAGGGGCCCTTTTATAGGGCTGGACTGACCAACCCAGTTTGTAAACAGACTGACTCAGTCTGTATTATAGACTCAATCTGTTTTACAGACTGGCTGGCCTACAACCAGCCTATAAAAAGCCCTCCCTGGCTCATTTGCTAGGGGAGTTTTTGGGCAGCCTTTGCAAGCTGCCTTCCCTGCTTACCTGTCCACCCTTTGGGGACCCTAAAGGGACTCCTAACCTAGGCTAACCTAAACTATAAGATGGAAACACTTAACCTACTGTTCTCTAGTGGGTACTAGTGAACAAGAACTGACTACCGACTTGACCTAAGGCTGAGAGACTGACCTACGTAGCTTGTGCCTGACTGTCCCTGGACAAGGGCTCACAAAGGGGTCACAGCATACGACAAAATCTCCTATCTGGGAACTATAATGCACTTGTCGATGTAGCCAGTGTGTCACCTTGCACCCAAGTGCAGGGGTGCATGTGACATTCCCTCCTTCTTAACTTGGCGGTAGGTTCATTGCTTCCAAGTAGTCTGCCAATATCTGGGGAAACTCCTGGAAAAAATCTTCGTCCAACCACACTGCTTCATGGGTACCTCGATCACGGAACTTGGTGTAAAACTCCCGGATCCTGCGTCCTGACCCATGCTTGAATTTATGAAGAAGGATCTGTTCTGGCTGCAAAACTTCGGCTTCATCAAGAACTTTAGGTTGTTGCTCGTCGGAAATCTTTGAAAGAGGAGGCCCAAAATATTCAACCAAGCTACATGGAACACGTTGTGCATAGTCCAACTGTCTGGTAGGCGTAACTTCATTGAGACATCGTTGATCTTTTGAATAATAGGGAATGGTCCGAAGCTCCTGAAGGACAGCTTAGGGCATCGCTTGCCCACCTGCTTCAATCGTTGCTTGATAATGTGTAAATACACCCATTGACCCTCTTTATACTGGACATCTCGTCTGGATTTGTTAGCTTGGCATGTATACGATGCTTGAGCTTTGGCAATGCCGCTTTTCACGGACTCCGTAATCTCTGCCATGGATTTGGTGGTTTTGTTGGCTTCAAGAGATGGAGACACCATCCGGGTGAGGAGTGAGGTAAATCGCCGTCCAAACGCCGCTTCATAAGGTGTACGACCAATACTCGAAGAATAGGTATCCTTCAAAATGGCTTGCACAAGCGGAAGAAACTGCTCCCACTTTCCCTGAGCATCATGACAATATGATTTCAAAATATCAAATGCCATACCATTATACTTTTCCGTCTCGCCGTTCGATTGCAGATGGAAAGCATTGGACATCTGCAACTTAGTACCAAAATTATCAAACAAGGCTCACCAAAAGTTAGATGTAAACTTAGAGTCCCCGTCGGATGTGATGGTCTTTGGCAACCCTCCAATGGGATACCAATACTTGATAAACAAACGAGCTACATCTTCAACGCTGGCCGTTTGTTTGCAGGAAACGAGCATACGTTCTAACTCCCCCTCCATAGACTTTGAAAGTCGATAAGGGAACTTACTTAGAGGTGTTGAGTCCGGAAGTAGATCGATGCGATGGTCTTCCGGTCGGTTGGGAGGTAGCTGGGGTGGCAGATCATCCTGGAGCATGAAGTCTTTGAACTTGTGGAGTAGATTCACCATTGCTTGCCCCATCGAAGGAGCGGCTTGAACTGTAGTGATCTAGCACTAGACATAGACAAGTGCACACATGGCACCCTTGTGGATGGCGCGACCTGCTTGAATATGAGAGATTAATGGAATCCCTGGTATGCTCCGATCATCGCGTATCACGGCAGGCTCAGGTAAACCTTCCACAATCGTGAAGGTGTCTTGCCACCAATCAGGCGTTGGAACATGCTCACGGAACCATTGAATCCCGAGGATCATGTCGCACCCCATCAAAGGAGTCAATATAAAATCCCGCGTAAACATGGCCTTTTGAACTGAAAAAGTGAACTGGATGGCATTATGCGTGATGTGTGTGTGCAAGCCGGGCGTGAACCTGTCCACTGCAAGCTCGTGAGGCACCAAGGTGCACCCCACTATCTTGGCAAGCTGAGGGGAGATGGCATCTTCTGAACTCCCCATATCGAACAGGACAATAAACTGATGCCCGTTAGTTGTGCCATACGCTCGAATGAGTGCCTTCTTTTGATCTGAGAAATTGCCCTCCTTCTTACCTTGAAAGACCACCGTGGGAACGACGTTCAAAGCAGGGAAGACAGCATTCGTAGCTGAGGATGGAGGTGGAGCTGGAAGAGCCAATACATTAGCGATGGACGAAGTAGGTGCTTTTGCAGCCTTTTCGGCAAGCCACTTCGGACAATCCTTCTTGCCATGCCCAGCGATGTGGTGGCAATGAAAGCAGCGATGTTCTTGGTGATACCGCTTTTGCTCGTCGGGCTGTAGATAGCCTCCTGTAATACCCGCTTTAGCCTTCTCATCCGGAGTCATCTTTGGCTTGGACTCCCTCTTTTGACCAGAAGCCTGGCCGTCTTTCTTTTGGAACTGGTTGTCCTTCTTCTAATCCTTACCCGTTGTGTCGTTTGACTGCTGCGGGGCTTTGGAATCTTTTTGGACCTGCAGCTTGGGCTTTCCCCCGTTTAGCATCATCTCCTGATTCTGTGCGAGAGTCAGTGCCCGCTCGTAATCTGGCGGGTCGAAGTTCTGAAAGGTAAAACGTATGTTCGTGTCCAAACCTCGAATGAATTGCTTCATCTTGGCGCTCTCCGTCACGCCCAACTGTTGCGCCAGTGTGATGACCTTATTACTGTAGGTCAACACAGGCAAACCATTCTGGGAGAGACGAGCAAACTCATCCTCCAGGTTAAGCATATATTGGGGTGGGAGAAAATGGGCTTTGAGGTCGGCCACAAACGTTGCCCAAACGAAATTCGTCTTAAACGTCTTTGGGTCAGTATGCTTACTAGCCCAATGCGACATTAATCCCATATGCAATGAACTCAGTGCATAGCCCCTTATGATCCTCTGCTCGGCCGTTATGAAGTTTCATTACAGAATCCTTCACTCCCCCCTTAGTGAAGAGGGTGCAGGATGTGGGTCATGGCATATGTGAGGTCAGGAACTAGCTGATTTGGGATGTTATATAGTGTGCATGCATAGTTATGCCGGACCTGAGTGTTAGTGAGTGGTGAGTGTCCGTCTAGAAATCTCCGCAAAGAGTCCTTGAGTTGTTGCTAAACAAAATGTTCAGTAGTTCCTTCTTGTTCAGGCGAACAAAATCTAGTTTCTTTCTACTACCAGGTGACGATACTCGTGTAGTGTCTCTGGTTCACTCGGAAGATTGTTTTTGGTTTCGAATCTAAGTTGACGGCATAAAGCCTTGCACTCATAATCGAACCAGCTATTACAAGGTATGGTCCTGGGTGGTGGTGGGTGGGTGGAGTGAGTGATGTGAGGGAAAGCGTGAAGGACAACCTCGTGTAGTGATCAGAGCAGCACGGTCCTCTAATAGGGGTGTGAAGTCAATATAAGCGAGAAGTATGTATAGACGGCCCGAGTAAATAGGTGAGTGATCGTGGTCGAAGCGTATGTCATGATAGGTGGAGTAAGAAATCAATGGGGTGGAAGGTGTTGTGCGACAGAGAGTGGAAATACTAAAGAATAAGTAGGTGATCAGCTCCGAGGGGAAGAGGGGCCACAGTAAAATCAGTGATGCGAGATGTGAAGGCAAGGGATCCCATGATGTGATCAACAACTCTAGAGCCTCCCCCATGTGGAAAGCATGTGAGACCACTTGAGGCGGCGGGCCATCTATCAAGACCATTATAAATAATAAGATCATGCATCTTGTTGAGATCCAATAGGGCCTGCCCATAAGATGTGACCGGACCTTGTCTGTCAACCGAAACCCAAAGCATACGTGCTCCCTCAAGGTCAATGTCTGGCAGTAGAATGGAATCATCCTTGAAGTCGAGGAGTGGTACTTGACGGGTTTTTGTCCTCGTGTTGAAGTCCCCAACTAGGAGGACTTCTCCGCGGCTTGAGAAGTCAACAATGGGCTGATAGAGAGCTACAAATGGAGATGTCTCAGCCTTATCTCAAATATCTCTAGCAAAGTGGGAGGTTTCAAGAGGGAAGTAGCATACTGCAACAAATAGATTCCGGCTGCCATGTGTCGGATCCGGATCCAAAGAAATCTAGAATGTGCATCTCTCTGCTCTACTGAAATGGTCCCCAAAAGGGTGAATCTGTAAAGAACTTCTACTCCTCCTGACCCTTGTACCCCCCCTATGTCCCTAGTCTCATCTCTGTAGGGTGACTCCCATGTGTACCCACTGACTACTGGTAGTGGGCGCTTCAGACTCTGATGTGTCTCTGTGCAGAAGACAATGTCACAACCTGTATAGGATTCCGAGTTCCTTGGTGAGAGAGAGTGGGAGAGAGAGAGAGAGAGAGAGAAAGAGAGAGAGAGAGAGAGAGAGAGAGAGAGAGAGAGAGATGTATTACTATCCGCGGGAGGCCTTGCGGGCCTATGGGACAAAGTGCACAAATAGAAGACTTACACAAGCCTCAGTGGACTGGAGCACAGGGTGCGCTAGGGCCCTTGCTGAGTACTGATCTATTATGCTGATCTACTGAGCTCAAGAGCTCAATCAAAACCAAAATCAAATACAAATTGCAAACTGAAGCAATATGAGAGCTAGGACTTAGAAACCAAAGCCTGGCACAGTGGTGGCTCTCCGGTGAGCCGTGAAGATATCCTAGCGACTGTCGAGCTGTCTCACGCTATGGTAGGGGATGCGGTCCCCTCGATCTTTGAACTTGCTGACCTATGTCCACAGTGACCCTCGTCTTTGTTGGTCTCCCCTAAGGAAAGCTGTGATAGGTCAGACCTCAATAGAATGTGCTCTAGGCGCTCTCTGTCTCATGCGCAGTCTTTGCATCCTTCTCTCGGTGGCACCGTTTCGGCTCTCCCTACTAATCCATGTTGCCCTCATATCAGCTAGCTCCTTCTCCTCGACTCCGTTGTGTCCCGGAGCTGACTCAAATGTATGGAAGTCTATGACACGTCGCTATGCTCGGTCAACCTCTATATCCTGTGGCCTAGTTGCCTCCTGCTGCTCTCTGCTCTCTGTAGTAGTACCGAAGCTGCTTCCCTCTAGGTAGAGACAGTGGTAGCATCCCCGGATCTCATAGTAGGCTGGGCAGGCACAAAGAAAATGCTCCTCTGTCTCAACCAACCCCAGTGTGCATAACATGCAAATTCGCTACTCTTTGGGTATACCTGCGGCTCTACCCGATTCAATCCTCAGCCGATGGGACGAAACCTGCATCTACCTAATGGCAATCCTCAGTGCATGTGAGACTCCTTTGTCTCGAGATACTGGGGTCTAATGATGAATCCCTCCTCCAAGACTCTCAGGAAGTGGTCGTGATAGAACTAGATCTTGGTGGAGATCTCCTGGTCCCCCTCCCAAGTCCGAGACTTGGGATGTATTTTTATTTTTTATTTTTAAAAATGTCCGAAATGTATGGAGAGAGAGAGAGAGAGAGAGAGAGAGAGAGAGAGAGAGAGAGAGATGATATGATATGATTATGGTCTATGCCACTAGTGACCATTATTAACTAATAGTGGTCTTTTTACATCCAATCCGATGGACAAATATGAAATGCTCACGGAGGATATATCAACGTTCAAAAGGCATTTAATCTGCAAAATAAGGACCAGCTCACACAATATAGAGGTGGAGAGGGGCAAGACCCAGGATCCCCAGAGAGATGCAAGAATCTATGAAATCCAAAACGAGCACATGCTCCTACAATGTTGAGCCTATGCACACATCAAAGAAAACTATAGTGACAACAGTGACAACCTAAAAACCTTGTTGGAACAACCAACCAAAAATCTATCTAAAGTAAGTCTTGGGACACCGCAGCAAAGTCCTTGGGCTAGCACAATAGTTAGCTAATCAAATACTCACAACATAGCAAGCTTTGTAGAAGAGGTGATGATATCTCAAGTGTTCTACAAATAGTAATAATGGTTTTGTATTAGGAGGTGATGATATCTCAAGTGTTCTATAAAACTATTAGATACCTCTTAGTGGTTGAAGGGGAGGGGTTGGAAGTATGGGCAAAATCTCTAGGAACTATAGGATGGTTGCAAGAACAATTTTGAATGTCATAAATGACACGGGTTTTTCAACATACGGGTGAACTATTTTTAAACATTCACTTCTTTCATGGTTGATAACACTTTTAATAAGAAGAACCGTTTTGAATGTCATAAGTGTTGATGAAATCCCATGCTATGAAGTCTACAGACAGTCTTTTTTCCCTGCATATGGGTGAAGTGATGTTTACGTTACTAAGTTCAACATATCAAGCAACGCATTTGTTTTGATTATTGAAGGAGTTTGATAATAAGACCCATTTCAAATGCAAAAGAATTGTTGTATCAGTAATGGAATCCGCTTTGGAGTGGAAATTCGGTTTCTTTTAAACCCACATACTATTGTTGCATAATGTGAGTATGGCTCCAATTGGAAGTTAAGGTAGACTATAATTCGCAATATTGGTATAGTTACACATAGTAACATAAGTTATTTTCGAGAATCTTCCCAAATAGTGGTTTCCACAAAGCTATGTTGAGTACCTCGATAAGGAAATTGTGGAAAAGCTCGCTTGCTTTTTTGGGCCCGCTCGCTTTTCCTCCCTTGCTCTATCGACTGCCTCCATCACCCACTCTGCCATGACTAGTAATGTCATAGGTGTAGACATAACAATTTGCGTCGTCGCTACCTCATTGTGTAGATGCCTCCCACACCACCTGTATTTGAAGGAGTCAAGGGTGCAAGGGGAGATACCACCCCCTAGCTAAGGCGAGGCTTCTTCCTTCATTGCTTCATAGCCACTCCGCTAGCAGATCTCTTAGCTTCGTCTTGTGCAGGCCCCTCAAGTGCAAGAGTAAGTGCCAAGGCAGTCGACCGTTAAGGCACTGTAGACTCCAGATGCAGGGGGATTCCTTTTCGTGATACCTGCGTACCACTATCTGCATTGCTTTGAGGAGATTCTCCTGATCTCAATCTACCTGTCCATGGTGAAGTATGTGAACCACTGCTAGAGGACACTGCAGGTCCACTGATATTTTGTGATTGCTGCTGTGAATTCTGTGCAGCAATACCATTTTGTGCATCTACATCAATCATCACATTTACTGGTTTATACCAGCTGCTCATCTCATCAAAAACAACATCTCTGCTCACTGTGAACTTACGTGTAGAAGGGTTATAGCATCTATACCCTTTTTGCTGCAGAGAATAACCAATAAAGACGCACTTCTCAGCTTTTGGATCCAACTTGGACGAAGGCCCTCAACATCCGGATACCAGGGATCACGTGAGATAGCACCAGCACCACTACGACACCCATGGAGGAGGCGATCACCTTTGTGACCACTACCATGGGGGTCCCCGACCATGGCATAGAGGGAGCATGGCGTGTTGGGAGAGATCCCAACCGAGAGCAGCCCCTAGTCATTCGCTTCAGAGATTCACATGCTTGACTAGCAACACTCTGACGTTGAGCCACTCTACGAGAGCATCCCACCCTGTCCATGGACGAGGATTTGACACCACTATAGATTGAGAAGGGATGAGTTCTTCTGCAGTAGCGGGATGTTGCCCGCAAGGAGGGAAAATGGGCCGTGGTCGTGGTCCAAGATGGTAGGTTGTTGACCGGCACCCTTGACCGGCACCCATCGGGCTCCCACCCGTACCCCCTAGGGGAACGGGGCCTATGAGACTCAGGTTCCTGAGACCCTAGATTGCACCATTTGGAACTATAATGGTACCTTATGGTTAGACCCAAGGAACTTCTCAGAGTCTTATACAGGATGAGATAGTCTTTTACATGAAGACACACCAGAGCCTAGAGCGTCCACTACCGATAGTCAGTGGCTACACATGGGAGTCAGCCTTTAGGGATGAGACGAGGGATACAGGAGGAGTCCAAGGATCAAGCGGGGTCGCAGTATTGTACAAGTCTTCCCTCGCTAGAGCCATCTCCATTGAGATACCTAGCTCTGGTAGACCTGTGCAAAATAGGCTCACTACCAGGTGCTCTCAAAACATCTCTAGTCTTCCTTATCAACCTTGCTCATGCATCCCCTAGCATACTCCCATTCTTCCATTGTGATATGCATCCCCTCGTCTTTCTCTGCTTTCTCCATTTCATCAAGTAGCCAATCCACATGAATATCCTTTAGAAGTGCTCTTAGATACTGAGGGTATGGCACACGAGATCCGTGGTGTGTACGAAAGAGGGCCCTTTCTTCTTGTCTTCTTGCCTTTGCATCCTCGTATCTTGTCACCCATCTTTTCATCACATCACTATTAAGCACGCAAAAGAGGTTGATACTATTATGCAACTCTGTGTCTATTACTTTGTTGCGTCCTTTCCCTCGAGGCACAATAGAGGTCATCCTTAGGTCTTCATCATCTCTCCATAGTCGTGGGAGAGAGCTATCCACATCAACAAGAAACTCAGAAATATATACAAGTGACTCTTGTACCAACCAACCCTCGGCCAGGCTACCTTCGGGTCTTGCATTTTGTCTCACGAAGCCCTTCAAGGTCTTCGAGAAGCGCTCTAGGAAGAACAACCATCGTGCATGTATAGTACCGCATATAGCAATCTCATCCACCAAATGCACTATGAGATGTAGTTGGCTTGTGAGAATAGAACGTGGAAATGTCTCCTCCACTAAACAAACCGCCTCCACTAACATAACTAGAGCATTCTCAAGCGTGGTGGGATCTATTTCCTTTGAGCTCACATATCTCACAAGCTCGCCCATCTTGTAAATACAATCTTTCACGTCCTTCGATGCACTACATGAAATGCTAGTAGGTAGTATGAACTAAACCCGCGAGGAGGTGGTTGATTAGTTGCTTATAGCTATTCACTCACAAATTTGAAAGGAAAAAGATATTATGCACATAAAATACTTACTTGGAGCATCTTGTGCCAATCATGAGATTTTAAGCCATATAATTGCTCTACACCTCTTTTCTTGCTCTTTGTAAAGGCTCCCTTCAAACATCTCATGCATCCAGTGGGAGTACGAATTGTAGTAATAGCGCGCTTCACGGTCGCCATCTCTAGCTTTGATAACATCCACGGTGCACGAGGTAAAAAAACACGCCCATTTGGTCTCTCTTGAGGCCAAGCTTCACGCATCCTCCTTGTGGTACATAGATCCTCCCTTATGCCTACCAAATCTCGTGTCCCATTCAAATGCTCCCAAATGGTAGATGCCACATTCTTGAAGATATGCATGGGATCAAGCAGGTGATTGATCTTGAGGTGGGACCAATATGGTAAACGATAAAAGATGGAGTATCTAAACAAAATAAAGTGTTAGCATGCAATCTTTACTTCCAGCCAATATAGCCAATCTTTACTTCCAGCCAATAGTTAGAAACCCTTACCGGCTCATGCCAAGTGGTGGAGGAGTCGTGGAACCGTCCCAAATTCTCATCCAATCTCCCGCGGTGAGTGATTGTGGGAGGACTTCATTCCAAGGGGCAACATATCTAGGATGATCAGGTGGGAGAAACTATCACCATCACTCCATGCATCCATAACAGTCCCTCCTGAAGATCCCACCTCATATCGCCGATGCTTCGGCTCCTCACGGCGAGCATAGGGTAACATATGCGGGTGTGGCATTACATCCTGTATCAAATTAAAACGGGTTCATAACTCAAACATATGAACACCCATAGGTATCTCAATCAACCTTAACTTACAAACCCTTACCCTGTTTACGGTCACATCCCATTCTCCATACTTTGAGATATGATTGAGTGTAATCCTGCGTGCACGATACATGTTTCCTCGACATCGATCACACAGACATTTGATTTTTTGCTCCAACCACATTTCGCGATGGTGGATACGGAGGGATTCATCCTCACTGGAGCTACTTTTTGAAAATGAAGACATCCTATAAACAAACAACCCACCAAATTTGCTCTTCTTCAAATGTTTAATTTAAACTCTGTGGTGCGTCTAAAGGCACGTTTAAAAGCGCGTTTAAAATCGCGTCTAATGGCGCGTCTAAAAGCACATCTACTCTATGTATTTAGACACGCCTATAGACGTGCTATTAGATGCGGCTTTTAAACCTACTTTTTAGCGCACTGCTCGCTTTGCTTTTCTTCACATTACTTATGCTTCATTAGTTTGCTTCCTTCCTTATTAGCAGATCCATAGTTTCGACGCTTAAGAGGAAGGCTCCCATACTTACTTCCAAGCTTCCACTCAAGAGGAAGGCACCCACACTTACTTCTAAGCTTAAAGGAGAGGAGGACGAACAAGGAGGAGAAGCAACTTTGAAAAAAAAAGAAGAACCTTTTGAAAAAGAAAGAAGAACCTTCCATACCTCTATCCAAGTAAGTCTTTTTGCAGTTGATCTTGTTTGGAAGTTTGCTCTCTCTAGATTTGTACTTTCTCGTATCCAAGAAGCGCATGCTCTGGGTATCAGTGTCAAGTTTGTGTGTCGGGCACAATGTCCTTTTCTACTTTTTAGGAATCTCATCTATCAGAACGCGTCTGTAGGCGCATCTCAGAGCGCATCTAAAAGCACATCTATAGGTGCATCTAAACGCGCATCTAGCCTATTTGCAGACACAGACAGACGCGTTGATAGACACTCTATTAGACACTCTGTTAAACGCTCTATTAGACACTTTGTTAGATGCTCTGTTAGACGCATCTATAGACGTGCAAATCAGACGCGTCTATATATGTGCTATGACAGTAAGCCTCTCTTCCCTTCCCCTTTCTTCTCAGCTCATCAATAATAGATTTTTTTTCTTTTTTCCAGTTCAACATGTGGCTAGGAAGTGCTTTCAGCTCACCTAATCCCCGGGAATCTATTTGGAAGGACTTATATAACCTTTTAGGGCACCCTCCTAGTCCTGCGGAGTTATACAGATATATGATGGGTACTCTAAACACTCCCCAAGAATCGGCACTACAGACTCCAAGCCACCCCACACCACCTGAGATCACCCCAGCGGAGTCAGCACAGCCATCTTATGCCCCTTCCCCCATACCGTCTTATGCCCCTTCCCCCATGCCGTCTTATGTCCCTTCTGCCATCCCATCTTATGCCCCTTCCCCTATGCCGTCAGGAGGTCCTTCTATCTCGCAAAGCCGTCGACGTACTCTTGCACCGTCGAGACTCGGTTCTCCAGCTACGAGTGGTCAACGTAGTCCCGTGCAGTCTCCAGCTACGAGTGGCCAGCGTACGAGCTCAACACGATAGGGTAGCACGAGTAGTAGCAGGGAGAGCAGTGGGGGATGCATGGCACAGTGCTTTAGGCCATGTGGCAGTGGGGAGGATGATGATTCAGATGATTTAGATGTGCCTCTAGGTGATGGTATGATTTATTATGACATCACTCAGACAGGAGGCATCTTGATGGATGCGCGGGGGAAGGACATCATGGCCTTCATGCGCTCTGTAATTGCTAACAATTACAGAGATTGCTTTATCCACTACAAAGACCACCCAAAGAGGTTGGCTGATGAGACCCTCGCTACTATTCACTCTAGGTATCCTAACCCCCCCAATCGCCAGTTCACAGATAAATGGGCCAAGTCAAATATTATTACGATACTTAGCAATAAAAGATCTTCACTTAAGAGGCAAGCACTAGTAGAGCTTGCCAGGCTTGAGGCAGGTCAACCACCAAGGGGCCCACCCCACACCGCTCACAAGCGTGAGTGGAAGAAGGCAATGAAGTCAACAAGGGAGGACCCCAGTCTGTAGCACGTGGAGGCACGGAGGATCCAGATGGAGGAATATGGAAGCATGCATTTTGGAGCAGGGGTGTTAAATCATGGGAGGCCCAATTTGTAAGTATCGATCTCAAATTATATTGCTTATGTAGTTTATTAGGAGGTTGTTTCTTTGTACTAATCCCTCCGCAAAGTGTGTCGTCATGCAGCTTGAGATCGTGGGCAGATACCCTACTCCTGTAGAGATAGCCTACCACCGCCACCATCGCAGAGGAGATACATGGAGGTACTTCTATGATGACGGGTTGATTACTAAGGAGCAGTATACCCGAGCTACTGGAGCGGCCCCCAGGTATTTGAAAGTAATTAAATAATGCCAAAATTATAAGTAAAGATTTGATTTTTCATACATTGATATATGTTGTCCCTTGTTTACAGGCCCATGCACAAGATGATGAGGAAGAGGAGGAAGGAGGTGTAGAAGGGAGCGCAGAAGGGAGCGTGGAAGGGAGCAAGGACTTGGAGAACATAGATTAGTCATACAAGTAGTGCTAGCTACTCTTTTTTGTACTTAAAGCCACTACATGTTTGCTCGAGAGGTGTTAAAGATCATGACCTTGGTTTTGCCAAGGTTGACCTCCAAATCATGGGATAAACAAAAAGCCTACAGTGCATCCAGGTGTCGCTTGAGCCCCTTAGGTGTGGATGACAAGAGTGCCACATCACCTGCATAAAGAAGAATCCTGATGATGATCCCAACAAGTGAGCAACCGGTCCCTCTGAACCCCCATGAAAGTCTCAAGCTCATCGATGTAGAGGCCAAACAGGGTCGGTGATAAGGGACAACCCTGTTTGACTTCTATGGTATGCAAGATCTCATCTGCATAGTAGGAAGTTTGATTTATATGACTATTACCAGGCCAGATTTGAGCTATGCTTTTTCTGCCTAAAAACACACACACACACCCACACACACACACAAATTTTGATTAGTAAATGTATCTCACAGAGACACTTATTTCTTTACACACACACAATCAAGTATACTTTTGTAACTATAAATTATTCTTTTTTGTAACCCCCCATGAAATCCCTCCTTTACACTATCTTTTTAATCAACCCACGCACCAAGCACACTAATCCTCCCATACCTTCACGAATCCCTTCTCAACCCATGAACTCATTTGCTTCTTAGTCCACTTGTGAGACTTAAACATTATATATATATTTATATATATAATCTAAGAATTCATATGGTTGTCTATGTTCCTAGGTAAAGCGATAACAAGCTGGGGAAAACATGCATTACCTATCTACCCAATTGTAACTTTGATGTTCTAACATCTAGTTTTTTTGGATGGTGGTAGGTAAGTGGACCCTGACCTCGGAACGTGGACTGTTGCCTGAGGATTCGACATCTTTTTTCAAATTGGTGTGTCAAACTCAATATTATTGAAAATTCTTAATTTTGGTGATTTTTTTGCAAACTTTGGTTATTGCATTTTTCAACTTAGGTGTCTTAAACATTTTTTCCTCATATGTTTCCCTTTTAAAAAAACTTTTCATCCAATTGATGGAATTAATTGTATGGCTCAATTATTGATGGGACTTTTTAATCTAAACATACACTTTGATTTCCAAGCTAGGGCTAGTGCCATACAATTAATTCACATCCATTGGATAATTCTTTAGCATGGAAAATCCCTAGTCCTTTTTTTATCTACCTTAGTTTTACTAACCTTTATATCTATTTTGCAGAAGTGGTTTACGCATTTACTATCTTTTTATTTTGACACTTATAATATGGATCCACTTTTATTCACTTATTATCAGTAGGTGGGGAGTAAGTTCCACGTGGTGGGCTTACTTCCCACCATGTGGTCTTACCCTCTGGGTTGGGGGTGTGCCACATACACACACATATTTTGATTAGTAAATGTATCTCACAAATCACTTATTTCTTCACACACACACACACATGTATACTTCTGCTATGAATTATTCTTTTCTATGATGCCCAATGAAATCTCTTCGTTACAGTATCTTTTTAATCAACCCACACACCAAGCACACTAATCCTCCCATATCTTCACTAATCCCTTCTCAACCCATGCACTCATTTGCTCCTTAGTCCACTTGTGACTTAAACATTATATATATATATATATATATATAAAATCTAAGAATCCATATGGTTGTCTATGTTCCTAGGTAAAGTGATAACAAGCTAGGGAAAACACGCATTACCTATCTACCCAATCATAACTATGATGTTCTAACATCTAGTTTGTTTGAATGGAGGCAGGTAAGTGGCCCTGACCTCGAAACGTGGACTGCCTGAGGATTCGACATCTTTGTTCAATATCATGTTTGTCAAACTCAATATTATTGAAAATTCTTAATTTTGGTGTTTTTTTTGGGCAAACTTTGGTTATTGCATTTTTCAACTTAGGTGTCTTAAACATTTTTGGCTCATATGTTTCCCTTTTAAAAAAAATCTAATCCAATTGATGGAATTAATTGTATGGCTCAATTACACTTTGATTTCCAAGCTAGCCTTTGGTTGGGCTAGTGCCATACAATTAATTCATATCCATTGGATAATTCTTTAGCATGGAAAATCCCTAGTCATTTTTTTATCCGCCTTAGTTTTACTAGCCTTTATATCTATTTTGCAGAAGTGGTTTACGTATTTACTATTGGCATCATTTTTTTATTTTGACACTTATGATACAGATCCACTTTTATTCACTTATTATCAGTAGGTGGGGAGTAAATTCCACGTGGTGGGCTTACTCCCCACCATGTGGTCTTACCCTGTGGGTTGGGGGTGGGCCACACACACACATAAATTTTGATTAGTAAATGTATCTCACAGAATCACTTATTTCTTTACACACACACACACATACACACATATGTATACTTTTGCAACTATGAATTATTCTTTTCTGTAACCCCCCATGAAATCTCTCCTTTATACTATCGTTTTAATCAACCCACGCACCAAGCACACTAATTCTCCCATACATTCACTAATCCCTCCTCAACCCATGCACTCATTTGATCCTTAGTCTACTTGTGACTTAAACATTATATATATATAATCTAAGAATCCATATGGTTGTCGATGTTCCTAGGTAAAGTGAAAACAAGATGGGGAAAACAAGCATTACCTGTCTACCTAATCATAACTTTGATGTTCTAACATCTAGTTTGTTTGGATGGTGGTAGGTAAGTGGACCCTAACCTTGGAACGTGGACTACCTGAGGATTTGACATCTTTTTTCAATATCGTGTTTGTCAAACTCAATATTATTGAAAATTCTTGATTTTGGTGATTTTTTTTTGCAAAATTTGATTATTGCATTTTTCAACTTAGGTGTCTTAAACATTTTTTCCTCATATGTTTCCCTTTTAAAAAAACTTTTTATCCAATTGATGGAATTAATTGTATGGCTCAATTATTGATGGGAGTTTTTAATCTAAACACACACACTTGCAAAGAATACATAGGAATTAGTACCATAATCGTACTCATTCCATTACCATAGCCATTGCACAATGCAACTACAAGAGGATGTCAAGAGAGACAACCCCTTTGACATCTTACTATGTGCATATGCCCTAAAATACTAAGGGTGAGTTCCTACGGTTAACAGCCTTCCCAAACATATTCTATAGAAACACAAGAGATTACCAGATCCCCCCGCACACATCGTATGAAAAAGTCACCCAATGGGAGCTCACAAAAAAGAATAAGAGTGAAAATCATGGTCTGTCAGGTCTTTCCTCTACATTGGTGAGAATGAGAAAAGAACAACTTAAAGACAAAGAACTGCATGCCAGAGATGCAATTGTAGACGCAACATTGAAAAATTATTGCAGTCAATATCATGGTTTGTCAGGTCTTTCCTCTATGTTGGTGAGAATGAGAAAAGGACAACTTAAAGACAAAGAACTGCATGCCAAAGATGCAATTGTAGACACAACATTGAAAAATTATTGCAACCAAACGTTGGATATAGTGACTTCACTTGCCTAAGAACCTCATTGGACTATAAGCACAAGCTCAAGAAAAACTGGTTTGTAATGTTAAGGCAACTGGGGCCTCCTTCATTCTTCATCACATTCTCGGTTGAACAGAGGCAGCCAGCATGACCATGGCTTGCTGTGGGTCAACAATGCACAAGCTTATGGACATTCTTGTGACGAAGAGGTGATTAGATTCATTGACATACGTAACAACAAGCCTTTCACTACTAGACTTACTAAGGTAGGACCTTTAGATGCACAAACACCTGAAAACTTACAATAAACGTGGCAAAGGATGTAGATTTGGATTTTTCAAGGGCTCCTATGTGAACCACACAATATTACTTCCACTAGAGCAAGAACTTCCAAATCAAAAGGATAAACAAAACTTAGAGAGGGTTATCAAACTACATCCACATTGGAACTGGAACTTGACTTTGAATCATTCATAGAAAAATTACAACTATTAGCCCTACTATTAATGACCAAACAATGGAAATTTTGCTTTAAAATGCATCCCAAGGACTCACACACTAGCGACTTCAATCTAAAATTGTCAAAACTATGGGGAGCAAATACAAACGTCCAATTTAATCTGATCCCACATGGAGATGCAGCTTAGTATACGTCATACAACGCTACAACTGATAAGGCCATCATAGAGGTGGTTAAAAAAGCTTTGAACAAAACACTCAATGGGAAACATTACACAAGTTCAACAATGTGATTCTCAATACTCAACACATCAATGCACAACAAGCAATGTACCTATGTTTGTCCTTACCCTTGACAAGCAACACCAAGGAGTTCATGCACACTAGCCCTCCAGAAGATCGAACATTGCTACTTAAGCACAGTTGTTGGTAGCTAGAGAAAATGGACCCTGACAGCCAAGATATCTTCTTCGATGGCATAATAAAAAAGTATATTAAACAATCCTCCAGTTTGGTTGTGGTAGAGTACGCGAGTGAGTTCTCTTTCCTTGGAAACAAAACAAGGACATGAAGATGCCAAAAGGTTATACATTACAACAGCTACAGCATGAAGGACCCCAAGAACCATTACAGGGAGTTATGCCTTCTTTACTCGATGTAGGAACATGCACAGTACAACAAGAACCCCATATGGCATGACAAGTACCAATCCAATGTAAGCACAATTCAATGAAATAATGAGACTTAAAAAGATAAAAAAGCACTAAGGCTACCTCCTCAGAGCTTTATTATATGCCATTGCCACTTGTCCATTGCTCTTACACATGGACACTTAGTCTCGACACAACAATTACATGGCATTGGTATCCCTTTAAGTCATCCTTATTCCCAATCCAACCAGGTGTTGCTAGGACAATATGCAAAGCATAGGGGCTATCAATGGATTCATTAGCAAACAATCTATTCTTATTAGAAAAAGTTGAGCTAAAACACATAAAGATGGACCGAGGCATCATCAATGAAATGGAGCGTCTATGGACAGAATCGGCATGGACAATGGACCAAGTGGGTCTATGATCTATCGCACAAAATCGACCAAGAAGAATACTATAGTCTTCAAGGATGGCATTCGATGTTTGTTGACGATATTCGAAACGGAAAGTCAGAGAAAAATATTTACAAGCCACCACTAGCAAAAAATCCTCCACAAACTCAGACTTACGTATTGGGGGACTTACGTATTGGGGCATGAAACAATTAGAAAGCTCATGAGCATGTAACAACTCATTTGCACACCTCCAACGATGTATGGGTCATATATTATTCCCTCGGAGGGTAGGCTAGAACATACATCAACAAAGACATTCATCTTGTTATTCTCTCTTTTGCCATACAACAGATTGGTTGTGTTCAGCTCTCTATCTGTTGGCTCCCAGCAACAGAGCCTCTTCTGAAAAAGCATGGGCGACGACCGGCAGCGCTTACAGGAGGGCTGGGACAAGTGCAAGCACACCGTTGTCTTTGATCCTTCGGAGATTCTGACTTTGGACCATGTCCGTCGTTCTCGAATATATAGTGCTGTGGCCGCCAGTCGGGGCACCCTCTCTGATGAAAGCTTTAATATTTTGATGGACAGAGTTCTTACTTTTACTCCACAGACGTTACAGCATATCTTTGCGGCACAGAACATAGAAGAATGGATGCAACGGATCATAGAGAGCTTGTTTGCCATTGACGATGCTAAAGCCGACGCTCCCGCCCAGGGTCTTTCTCCAACCGAGCTGGATCTTCTCGAAAAGGCCTTCGACAGACAATATGAGGACCCAGACGGCTTCGTTGTCTCCTATGTCCAGCAGTATATCGATCGGTGTTTCATAAACTGGGCTCAAGATACCAAGACGTGGTATGCCCCGTGCGCTCCAATAGTCCAGTCTAGCGGCTGGGGAAAGTCTAGGTTAATGAAAGAGGTTGCACGTGCTGCTAGCGGAACGGTGGTATTCTATTTCTCGTTGCTTCAACCCACATCTACAGGGTACCCTCCCTCGCACCCACAATTGAGACAGCGCTTTGTGACGATGACCAAAGTTGAGCAGGCTTTCGCCATCTTCCGGGCCTGCTTTGATTGGTTGGCCAACGAAGAAACGTTTCCAGATAGAGGCGAGCTGTTTCACAGACAGCAGACCAAGGACTATGGTGGCATACTAGACAGACTTTTAGAGCGACCAGAGTGCTCTTTGGACGAGATGAAGCTTGCATGTTTTGCTGTTTGGAACAAATTCGAAAAGTCCCTCAAAAAATCTGGTGTTCAGTTTTTGTTCGTGATAGACGAAGCCAGGGAGCTTCTTACTCAAGCCCATGGTACAGGTGAGAGAAGCTTTATTGTTTTTAGAAGAGCCTGCGCAGAGCTGCCTCTCAAGGTTAATGCGGCTCAACGCATGGGATCGTTTGTGTTGTTTATTGATACAACTGCAAGGGTGAGCAATTTTACCCCTGTGAATAGGGAGGACCCAAGTGCTAAAGTGAGGATCGGTCTCAAGCAACTTTTTGGGCCGTTATCAAGAATGCCCACGTTTAATGTACTTGCTACATCACAACCCACCACTCTGAACGAGGCTGCAGAACCAGAACGTTTTCTCGTTCGTGGCAGGCCATTGTGGGCTGCATTTCTGGAAGGTCACAATACACAAGAATTGGTAAATCTGGCAAAAGTCAAGCTTCTTGGAGGGCTAGAAGTAAAGTCAGTGCAGGGGCAAGAAAAGCTGAAGTCTCGAGATATGTCATTAGTGTTTCTTGGCCGTCGAATAGGTGTGGATATTTGCCCACGGTCAATGGTTGCTCAAGAGCTGGTTGCATCACATATGCGCATCTGTCTGCATACATCAGCAGCTAGAGATTATGTGCTTACCCATGCGCTACCTGAACCTGTTTTAGCTGAAGCAGCAGCACAGGTTCTGCACAGTGAAGTCTTGGTTACTAAACAACTTAGACATTTAAACTCTCTACTACTGAACGGCATTGCAAGTGCAGGAGAAAGAGGAGAGCTAGTAGCACGGTTTTTACTACTTAATGCCATGGACAGTTTACAGAACTGGAATGATTTCTCTACTCCTCAAGGGCTAGAAGAGTTTCTTCAAGCTTTCTTGAGGAACTGGAATGGGTTCACAAAGTCAGGCCATCTGAAAAAAGCACGTGTGTTTTTCAATGCATTTTATCGCTTTTATGGTGGATACCCTTCAATTGACGTTCTCAGGACTTTTATAAGGAATTGTGGGGCCATGATATGCAATAAAGGGCAGAAGGCATATGATCTCATCATACCTTTTGTGTTGCCTAATCATAAGGGAGAATATGACATTGGTGATGACAACTGCATAGGTTGCATAGCAATCCAAGTCAGAAACAGGAAAAATGTGGTTAATCCACAAGACACCCTAAATCACATGCACAATTATCAGAGGAGACTCTTTCTTTAGGGGAAGGCTGCGCCTAATGTTTTGATTTTGTTGCATGTGGGGCAGACGATTCCTGAGAGCAGCATAGAAGCATCCACGGAAGATTCTCCAAAAGAAAAAGAAAGATCCAAGAAAGAAATGGAGACACAGTTCGTAAAAGAGACAGTTGATGTCATCACGTTTACAGTGGAGAGTTTGGATGAAGTCCAGTGCCTAGATGAATATATGGAAGTGCTCCAATTAGTGCTTCGAGAATCACCGGAGCCCATGAGCATTTTGAACGCAGAGAATGTTGAGGTGCAAGAGTTGACTGCACTACGAAGGATAATGCACGATGTGTATCCAGAGGAGGCAGCAGGTGCTCTGGGAAAAAGAAAGGGTAGAAAGCGAAAGGTAGAGTAGGAAAGCATTATGAGACTAACATCCCCAATGTGTATGAGAATTGGGAGGAAAGATGTTTTAAAAGCAAGGTCACTACCTTTTCTGTTTCCAATTTTGTTAGCTCGTTTAATTTTCTTCTCTTACGTTTCTCTCTTTTAATTTTATTGTAGAATTTAGGACTTCAGAACTGCAAACTTTGAATTTATGTATACATATTCCGACATGAAAAGTCAAGAGATGTAATATACGGGGACTCATTGTCATGCCCTACTCAGAATACGATGTGGCATGCTACTTATGTTGCGTGGAAGCATACTAACTGTGTGTGCATGAATGCGTGCAAACAAGAGAACTCAATCACATAGGAGACATGAGATCTTTGGTTGCATTGTACATAGTGTACTGCTTATAACTGATGGCACACATCATTAACTGAATACAAAATAGATACATAACTTATCGTGCGGGCTACTGAATAATTGATGTTGGGGTGCCTGGATCCCAAAGCTGGATCAGAACCTCAAATTGAGCCTTCAATTGCTATTCTGCAGCTGAGTAGAAACTCCTCCAAACTTGGCGACTTTCTGCTGAACTGTGGGGCTGATCCCTCGCTGCATTGTAGGCACTATCTTCTGGCTGGAACTGAGTCCAGAGGCTGAGCAATGGGCTGCTGAAGGACTCACTCGCATCATAAACCAGTGTTGCATGTATTTGGTTGAGGGAGGGATTGAAGGGATATGCGCACCCAAATACATGCCTGTGGGAGCATGGACAAGCATCTAAGTAATAAAGTTAAGAAGCTTGTGAGTACTGAAGTTAATAAGCATGTGAATCATAAATTTAAAAAACCTATGAATAATAAAGTCAAGAGACATGGGAGTAATTGAATTGATTGTATATGGAAAGCCGCTTGTTGAAATCATTTCCTGTTTGGAAATTGATTGTATCTTTTCAAGGAATGAAAATTATTTGAAGAATTAAGTAGTGATTGGGGCGTTAGCGCATGTCCTTCCACCAAGTGAGTGGTAAATGTCACCAAGTGAGTGGCCAAGACCTATAATCCTGAGTATGCACGAGGGTTTCAGTTTCGCAGACTGATGTCATATATATATCGAGTGTGACTTTGTTCCTTAGATGCCGACCCTTAGATCCCCTATGCTCATGGGTGAGGTGAGATAGGAAGGTAGTTGATGGCCTGACCAGCCACCTCTACTTAGTCCTTTGTTTAAGTTAGATAGCCAGCAGGAGAATGAAAGTCTTGGAGAAGGAGAGTGAATCAGGGGGATTCAGGATGTAGCTCCACTTGGTACTTCTTTACGCTTATGACGGCATCTACTTTTTTTGCAATTGAGACTTGCACTTGTTCGATGGAATAAATAATTATAATTAAAAGGAACTTGTTTTTCATTTCCTATTTGTCGTGAGTCTCGTACCTCAATTTCTATGAGTCTTTTGTTTCATTTTCTCATGCATCTTATGCTTTTAAATTAATAATGTGGTGTACGTAGTTAATTAATTAAAGGTGTAGTTAAGTAAAGTGTGTAGATTTTAGGTTCCTCTTGGTAGGGAATTCATGGGGTGCGGTTGCCCATGTACTTCCTCGTACCGCCCATGGTGCGGTGGATTGAAATTACTTGCTGCCCACCACTCCCTCTTTTCTTATAAGTTTGTTGGTTAGGACCCCATAGAGGAGCGGGTGTTGCGGTGTGGCCGATCGTAAAAAAATCTTAATTTGTATGATTGGACTTATTCTAGTCTTACAAAGGTATATATTCTTTTTTGAAGAAATGGGATGGAATGTTCAATTTGAGCAAAGATTTATATTTGAATAATTCACGCTAATGTGCAAGCTTAATACGGTTCGCATGGTCCCTCGAGTTTACCTTTAATTCTGTAAGTTGAAGGTTGACTAGTACATTTCAGGTTGGAAGCCGTCCAAGGCCAGGACAATATACTTCTGTAAGTCATCAATTAGAGTCAGGCGTTAAGGTCTATGTTAAGAGACTGGCAGGAAAAAGGTGGCGAAACAAGGGGAGTAGGCTATCAATGGCGCAAATCTGGTTGCAGGCTGATTTGTGGCAGAATGGCTGGCTGGCGCTATGCTCACGCTACAGGCTGGCAGGAAACAGGGCCGAAAAACCAGCAAGACGAGGGGCAGCGAAATGGCGAGGGGGCTGGCAGCGAAATGGCGAGGCAGGGGCTGGCAGCGAAATAGCGCAAACAGGGGCTGGCAGCGTGATGGCGCGAGCAGGGGGCGCAAGCAGGGGCTGGCAGCGAAATGGCGCAAGCGGGGATGGCAGCGAAATGGCGCAAGCATGGCTAGTAGCGAGCAGGGCCGGGCAGCGAGATGGCGCAAGCAGGGGCTGGCAGCGAAACCAACCTAATTTGACGAAAAATCTGTAGGGCGTTGAAAAGGTACCTCCCTTTTGTTTTTTTTTCGTTTGGGCTGCCTACATGGGGTGGTTGCCCAAAAATTGAAGGGTGGGTTTATTTAACCCTTGGGTAGCTAGGGTAAACCTAAGGTTTGGGGCTGGGTTTTCCATTTTAACCCCTCTAGGTACCCTTTTTATAAGTGCTTGGTGCCTAAAAGGTGTGCCTATTCGAAGGGGTGTGACCCTTGGAATAGGTGCACCTTTTCATGAAGGGGTGTGTCCCTATTTTTAAAAGGGGTGTCCCCACATGAATAGGTGTGTCCTTTTTGCCACAATGGGGTGTGTCCCTTGGGTGAGGAGTCAAGACTCTTCATCAAAAGGTGTGTCCGATGGTGGAAAAGTTGCGTCCCTTGGTTTTGGGACAGCCCAAGCATTTGAAAAGACACGATTTTTATCGTGTCCATTCACATCAACTCGTGATGTGGGGGAGATGGAGAGGCCATAGATGACTTTAGGCAGGGTTGGCGCTAAAATTTTTTACGCTCATCCTCTCCATCTCTTCCATGCACAATGTGCACGGATATCCTTCTAGCGGAAAAAGATGTATCAGATCGGCGCTAGAAGGTGGAGGGCATTTCCTACAAGCAGGAGCGAAATTTGCTCTGATACCAATGTAAGAAATGCTAGATTTACTATATTTAAAAATGTGCTAAGGAACAGAAAGGAGACTGAAATAGCAGAGAACAAGGAATAATTGTATTGCTTGAATGTCTGTAGGGTATCTGTTGTGTGTCATCCATACAATTGGGCCTCTCTTATATAGAGAGTGAAGAGTCACACATGAAAAGGTGTGTACTCCAAAGTGTAGGCCCTAAGGCCTGGCAAAAAATACCGACCAGTCTGCCCTGACTGGGCCGACTGGACAGACCAGGTTGGCTGGCCCAACCGACCTGGATGGCTCAGCCCAACCAGCCCTATATAAGGGCCCTTTGCTGGCCCTTTGTTCCATGCAGGGTCCAGCTTCTTTGCTACTGTCCTGCCACCTGCCAGCCCTGCTTGCAAGCCATAGACCTGCCCATAGACCCCCACTATACTGCGCCTTGCTATAGCCCTTTGCCGGCGCCTTGTCCTGGCCGTACCTCTTTCGTACACTGCCCTGCAGCAGCCCGTACAGATCCGTACAGCTTTGTACCTTGCTCCGTACACATGCTGATGTCAACGTGCCTTTCATAGGGTCCTGCTGCAGTCCACTGAGTGCCTCATGCCAGGCCTGATCCAAGACACTGTGTCCCCGCCATCTTCCTGCACATGAGCTGCTCCTGATGCAGCCTTTCATCCTTGGGATACCCCACCAACCATGAATGCTCCAGATCTACCCAGATCCACACATCCAGGTAATCTCTCTTTGGGCACATCCTGCCCTAGGTCTCCCTCCCCCATGCACTCCTCATTTGGGGGCTTACAGATGGGGAGGTGACCTTTCCAACATCATGGCCATGTATGATCGGGGCCTTAGTTCACTCAAGGCCTTCCGCCTTGATGAGTCTTTTCAGTGTATGGACTGGACAGGCATTGAAATTCAGCTATCACAGTTTGCAGGAACCAAAGAGCTTGTGTGGATGGAGTTTGTTCCCAGCAAAGACCTAGTTCTTGCTGATTGGAATTTAAAGTGATATCCTCCATGTGCAAGCAAAGCAGTAGAAAGTCCTACCTTCTTAATCACTTGGCTGGTTCTTTGCTGGATGTAGCAAGAGGAAGATGCACAGATGGGATGTGGATGACTGCCATCTGTGAACCCGATTGCATGTATGCGTTGCTATATTTTGAGGGTCTGGGAAGTTTTGAGTGACATGAGCAGGAGGACATGCTCCTTTCCATCCTGAATGCTACTATCAGCAATGTGACCATATTCAACAAGAAGGTAGCTTGCTCCGTTCCCTTGCTTTCTTCCATGGTCTGATTACTGTGCACACTGTAACAAGGAGTTACTATGCACACTTTAACAAGGATTCACTTCTAAGGCACTGAAAAACAATTGATTTCCCCATTTTGAAGTGCATGTCCTTTACTCATGTCTTCATGTCTATCTATTGTGTGTCCACAAGATTTTCATCTAGATAAAGAGACAGAACAGTTTCAGGATGGTGTGAGGTTGGTGAAGGCTGATGTGAAGCTATTCAAGGGCTATGTCCATCAAGGATGTTGATGCTTCGGATGTGGAGGATCTCAAGGATGAGTTCTGTGAAAAGATATATCAGATATGCAACAAGTCCAAGGAGAACTTCCTTACCACTATGTATGGGAGGGAGGTAGAGATTGCAGCTATGCCCCCCTTCCAATGCCCTGAGTTTCATGGCAGCATTTCTGACATTGGAGAAACAATTGAAAAACTATTTCCTACACAATACTGGCCGTAGCTTTATGCTGGACTTGAAGCTGGTGGTTGCCCAAATAAGCGCAAGAGATTGGGCTCCTGTAGATTCAAAGCGATTAGCCATGAGGCTCAGCTTGATCAAAGTGCATCTAGAAGTGCTCTTAGGCTTGGCAACTGCTTGGATAGAATGCCGCTTGTGAACTTTGATAGTCAAGAGGAGCTGAAAGATGAGCCCATACATGTAGCAGGTCAGACTCTAACAATTACGGATGCAGGTCTGGAGCTGGTGGCAGAATCGAATGAGGCCGTGGGAGTTATATTGAGCCCCTTGAAGGAGGCATTTGCCAGAGTTGTCCAACACAAAGGAACTGATGAGAGTTAGCTATCATCGTATGTAAGCTTCCTAGCTGGTGTGGTTGAGATGAGGAGAAATAGGGTGCTTGCATGGTTACAAGTCAATACTTAAGATTTTCCAGAAGAGAGTGATCTCCAGAAGCTACAGCTGGAAATACTTACCTGACCATCTGAGATGAAAAACAAGCTTGTCCTCTGTTCTTGCAAATGCCAGTGCTGCTTTTTGAAATGCATCCTAGAGAACGGGCATACCTCTGATCACTCTTGCCTAGGAAGCCACAATTGCAGAGAAGAATGCACCTTTTGTGTTGAGGAATATAAAGAGCAGATGTTTGACCAGCTTGATCATGGCTGGATGGTACTTGCATGCAATGACCCCACTGGGCATGATGGAACCCACGATTGCAAGCGCCAGAAGCACATCTGCGGCAAACCTTGTGTACTCTCTACAAAGGCGTTCAACTGCAGTTAAGACTTGCTCCTTAAGGGTCGACCATGAAGGTTACCATTGTTGCAATTCTCGACAGCACATATGTGGCATGAAGTGTGCACTACCCTCTTGCAACAATGATTGTGTGTTTCCCTTGGAGTGGGGTGACCATGAAAGGCATGCCTACCATGAAAAATTCTGCCCTATGTAGTGCTGTATGTAGGGGTCAGGGGTGTGCCATGTGCAAACAGACACGTAGCTTCCATGGCAAAAGGGGGAATTTTGACTATGAATATGTGTCAGCACAATCCGAACAAAGTAAAGCCTACTGCATAATGATCCCTCCATTGGTAGCCCTCATACCAACAAGAATGCAGTGCATTTCTGTGATGTGAGGAATGGCCTTGCACTGCATCATGCACATCTCAGCCTTGCTGGACTCTGCGTGCATATTTCCAATCATGCCCAAAAGGAAGCTGATAGTGGTAATCACAAGCAGGACAAGAGGACATACTCATTTGGTGCCATGTCCAGGTGAAACTGGAGGGTGTTGCACAGAGAAGTTGTTCAATCGAGCTAGGCACATGGCAACCAGCTCGAAATGCTCTGGGCTGGGCAGGGATATGTTCCTGGATGAGTTGACCCATGAGGCATACTGGCATTACATCCGATTTGTGGACCCATGTGAAGAAGCAGAACAAGCCTTGGTGGCCACGTCTGCAAGTCTGACGAGTGTTTGGCACATGGATCTTCAACTGGCACAGGAATCCATGCGAGGTGTGGAGATGGCGAACAAGAGCCTGGTGGTGGTGTTTTTGAGCGACGGGGGCAACAATGGTGGTGTGGATCCTGTGTACTTGGTGGGGTGGATGAAGCAACAGGACGTGAGGCTGGTGGTGTACACCATCATGTTGGGCGATGACCCTTTCAAGCACATCCTGCAAACCATGGCCCAGGCAGGCGATGGCTCGTTCCAGATGAGCTTGGATGAGGCGCAGCTCGCCAAGGGCTTGGAGGACCTGGCCAAGAGCCTTGAGCCCAATTTTGTTATCACCTCTTCCCAGTGCCCAATTTTGCATCTCGCATCAAGGCCCTGTTTTAATTTGCTAAGATATCTGCTTGAACCAATACCTAAGTGCTAATTTTGGTTTTCTATATACCTATCTGCTTCCCCGATTGGTCGCAATACTCGACAAGTGCGTCGTTCGCATGCTTTGCACCAGGAAGTACTACCCCTCTGCCTCATGGGTGATCCTGTACCAAGGACGAGGCACGGACTACTCTCGTACATATTCCTTGTGACGCACCATGGTGACACCCACGACGGTCACACTTTCAAATGTGGGTAGTATTTTCTTTGCTTTTGACGTCCCCACCACACGACCATGATTGGACTAGCACTTGCGAGGTACCTAGCGGGCCGCTCCTCATTACTTTGACATCAATCCAACCAGATCCCCTGTTGCTACACCTATCGCCTCACCTATTGATGTTCCCAGTCCTATCAGCTCCGATGATGCTAGTCCGATGCTTGAGGTCGCAGTAGACACTCCAAGCTCTAGCATCGATATCCCTTCTGAGTGCCCACGCAGCCCCGATCGTCGTATAGGAAAAAAGGCCGTCGTGCTGTAGACTCCCAACGATAGCAACAGCGACACACCACCCCAAATTCACTATTTTATACCTTTGATGTCTTGTGCGACGAAGGGGATCCATATTGCGTAGCGACGCTAGCTTGCATTGTGCTACTTTCCATTTTTGTTTTCTATAATGCGCAAGCATCATCTCCCCCGCCCCCCTCCCCCCAAAATTTTTTTTTTCAGAAAAGCAAATTTTATTTTTTGGCATGTGAATTTTCTATGTGCAAAATAGACCATCTTGTACTTCGAATACATGAACGCCCATTCAAATATGTTCGAGCTTGTTAAGCAAACATGACTCCGAACATCCTCTACACTGTATTGTGCATACATGTCCATGCTGATGTTCATGTCCTCTGGTTCAATGTTTTTGTAAGTGGTTCAGAAGTGAGGTTTGCCGTAGTCCTTCATGCAGCACCCAAGCATTTTGTGAAAGGGGTGAGTTCTTTTGCTTCAAGCTCTTGCATATAATCACCCCCCCAATTGGCCATTGTCCCAACCTATGTACCTTTGGATGAGTTTGTTGACACCTTGCGTGCGGTTATGCGGCAAACCATCTGTAAATGGAGGTGAAACGGTGTGCCCCCCCTCTCAGAAGAACAAAGGCCAGCATGGCATGCCTCATGCAAGAATTTGTCCACATCGTTGAGCACAATGATGTCGATGTCCGCACCTCCCACCCCTATTATGACATTGACCTTGAAAACTGTGGTCGCTCTTGCCTCTGAGGTTATTGCTTTTTTGGGTCTACTGCTTGGTCTTTTGATGCTTCTCAGGATGGAAAACATGTGTTATTCGATTGGTTGTGTGGGGGTACATATTCGAGCCTTACACAAGCGTGGGGACCCAGCAGATTCAGGGGGGGGGGGCGGGGGGCCCGTTACGTTGATCCATAGCGCAAATTGACCCGGGGGGGAGACATAGCATTGTTCGCAGTGCAAATTCAGGTGGGGGGTAGTCATAGCATTGATCCATAGCACAGATCGGTGGGGGGGACGAGAATCATAGCGTTGGCATAGGCAAAGTTGGTGAATCCAGCGTTGTTCGGAGCGTTGGAGTGTTGTAGCATTGTACGCAGACGGCATTCGATGGCACTCACAACACACCAAAATCACGACACAATTGAAGTCATTCACATTTTGGAAGGTTCATCGGTGGGCTCCTTCATCTATGATTTGGGAGGAGAATGACCCTGAGTACCCTCTGACAGCGCTTGGGTTGCTGCGACCTTCGCTGGCAACGCTTTGCATGCCTCTGGCACTTGCTCCTCCAATGCATCTACCTCACATGGCAAGTCCTTCTCGAACACGAGCCGTCGACGAGCAGCCACATGACCTTTTGCCTTCGCAGCTCGCGCCATCACCATTACCCGCATCATGAACTAGTATCCACCACAGAGTTCTTCACGTGTGATAATGTAGAGTATGCATGTCTTGAGCTTTTGGACACGATACACACGAATATGTTGGCTCGGGTAAGATATGCAGTCGCCACCTTAAACCTTCGACATACGCTACATTCACAACCTCCAATGACCACCTCAATACTTCCGTTGCAACCTTTTAGCTTACAGTCATTCTTTCTCGAGGGAGGGCGACTAAACTAATACTAATGCCTTTATATATATTTTATGTTGTGGACATATTTGGTCTTCCCATCTACTATTCAAACGGACATTTTCCCAACTAATGCCTGCATGGCAATTGGAAGCTCGAAGAAGTGGCAAGCACTTTGCACACAACATAGATGTAGCCCAAATGAAGTATGCATTTTAAAAAGATATCATGTATCACAAATGCATACATTTTGCTTTAAAGGTAAGAGCATATCGTCCTCCTAATGTACATAAGTACGAATTGTATTATCTACAGCTACTAATCTCGAGTCTTAAGTTGAGGCATTGTGACTTCTAGGAGTCTATTACGTTGCAATTAGCTTGGCATTCCTCTAGAGAGGGATATCTATCTTGCATACAAGAAAACCACTGTATAGAAGTGAGAAACAAAAGATCTAGTAGCCAAAGAGGAGAGGAGCCTAAGCTCAGATTCATTGTTCTCATCAGTAAAGCTTTATCATCTGTTGCTCTCTTTGTTGAAGGATGATTGTATCTTCTATCTTGAGGCAAGGATGCCTCCTCATCCAACCAAAGAAATCAAGATTTGTTGTGGTTGACCTGATGCCCAAAAAACATACAGTTGATCTGGGAACAAAATTTGCTATTGTTGACCTGGTAACCACCAAGGCTGTAGTTGTCCTGGTATAGCAAAACTTGCTGCAGTGGAACAGGGCACAGAGGAACAGTGTAATAGAAAATGTAGGTGCCAGAGAGGGCTCTCTAGACAATGGGTTCTACTTTAACAAGGGGAACAGAGATGGAAGGAGTTGTGCTTGCATGTCAATCCTTGAATTGGAACACCTCCCTGCATCTTGGATGTGGTCTTCAAGCTCTACCTGCAATTGTGAAACCTGATCATTATAATTATGAAATTCTTGGTCCAACAAGAACTTGGCCTGGACCACAGCAAATAGTGATCAGTAAGTAGGAGAATAGCTTTCATACCAATTAAAAGATATATGATCAGCATGCAGGACCTCTTCATTGAATTGAAAAGCATATCTGGAAATCCAAATAAACCATAATGCATGTGCCTTGATGTGTACCCATGTAGCATAAGGAAGTTTGAGTGCATCTCCCAAAAGAATAGACCTCCAGTTTATTGGTTCCCTTATTCTTAACTACACAAATTTCCAGACCTTTCTTGCTCTAGGGCAAGCTATAAACAAATGGAACATGTCCTCCTTGATACCCAAACAGCGCTTGCATGTACCATCTCCCTTACCAATTTTGAGGCTCTTGCAGTTAGTCCAGAAAGCCTTGTGAAGAATTAACCATAACAAAGTGTACATTTTCTCTAGGATTCTTCTGTCCCAGATCAGCTCAAATATGTTACCCCATTTTCTTTTATTATCAAAACTATTCCATGTAGCATTAAGTTTAGTCACAATCTCTTCAATGCCTTCAGAGGGAATGGGAATAGGTAAGAGGGATGAGCTGCCTACCCAGCCAAACTCTCTAGGGAAGTTGAGGATCCTGCCCCTCGAAATGATGTCTCCCTCCCACAGCTGTATTCTGCTCATAATAATCAACTCTTGATCTGCATTGCTGAGTTTAAATTCTCTTCTTATCTCTAGCCATGTCTTCCACCTGAAGTTCGTCTTGTCCCATACATCTCCCCAACAAGATAACCCTTTCTTTACCAAGTGCCATGCCCTCAGGAAGTCATCATCACCAAACTGTTGTTTGGTGAAGACGGTAGAAACCCAAATTGAATCTAAAGCCATAAATCTCCCTTTTCTAGAGAGGATAATGTGGTTTTTTATTTGTTCAAAGGCCCACCATAGACTTTTCCAAAGCTGGCTCCCTTTGGTTGTGCATGGTCTGGATTCCCTATGGCTGAGAGAAGGGGATAGTCCTTCCATCTAGGGGCTTTGTAGGGTCTGACATACTTGACAGTTCCGAGGAGGAGGTTAGCCCAATCACTTTCAAGAGTAGTGATGGCTTTTATTATTCAAGTGGCTGCTAATTTATAAGCTGCTAACTGTATATTTATAACACCCAAGCCTCCTTTCTTTTTGGGTCTGGTGCAAAAAGCCCACTTGACCTTGGATATTCTTCTTCTAGTGTCACTCCCCCCCCCACAAGAAGGATCTTTAGATTCTTATAAACTTTTCTAAGCTTGTTCTAGAACGACACTTGCAAGAGAGATAGAAGATAGCAATTGGGTATATACAGTGATTTAATACTACCCTTCTTCCTGCTAAGTTTGCCTACAAACCCCCGAGTCTGTCTATTTTTTTGTAAACCTTTCTAGAAATCAATCCCATCTATCTTTCATATTAACTTTGAAACCCATAAGGATACCCAAAAGTTTGAAGATTATCCATGAGGAATTCTCTTACAGCCCATTTGTTCCAGATTATTTTGGGGGTCTCCAGATAACAAGGCATAACTAGTTTTTGTGTGATTTATTTTGGATCCAAATGCAGTACAAAAGATATCCATACAATCGATAGCTCTTTGTATATCTACATCTGTGTTTCTGATGGTCAGAGTAGTATCATCTGCAAATTGCTAGTTTACTAGTTGCTTTCCTGAAGGGAGATCTATACCATTGATTTCCCCCATTACCACCTGATATTTTATTAGCCATCCCAAAGCATCTGTAGCTATAGCAAATAAGAGAATATTTTGATAGTCTTTCAATTTTGAGTCCAGTGGTACAAGCTACTATGGCCCTTATCGATAACAAGGACATACACAAAAAGATCATTGAGCATGACATGGTGGCAAAGGAAGTAGGTAATAACACATTGTTACATACCCTTGGCATTGAAGAATGGTCGTTGGTCCTTGTTACAAGCCAAAAGAGTACAAAAATAGCCTATGCACTACTTTCTAAAATGGAAACTATGATAGATGAAATCATTTGCAACAATGATGTCAATGTGCATCATCATGAAGAAATGCTGCCTAGAATTGAAAAGGCTCTATCTTCTACCATTATACCTAAGGTCACTACCAAACTTCCTTGGTTCAAAAAAATTTCTCTTTCTTGATCTGAGCAAGAGAAGTTGGATACTTTCTCCATCTTACTACTTCAGTAGAAGAGGAAGCTATGGACAATCTCACCACGCCACAAGGATCATCATGCATCTTACTCACTACTTCAGTAGAATAGGAAGCTATGGACAATCTCACCATGCCACAAGGATCATCATGCATTCCTACAATGCCTAGTCGAGAGGTGGAATTTGATGTCTCAAGAGACTTATCAAAACAAGATGTGGACTCTTAATAATTTGAATTTATTAGCGTCTTTGAGCATAGATATCTTAAAATTTTGGGGCTCACAATCTAATGGGGATGTGGATAAATGCAAACAGGCTGCTCTCAAAGGAGTCACATTAACATCTTTCAAAAAGGTAAGCATTCCTTGTGCACCTGCACTTTCTATAATGGATGCTAGGAAATGTTCTAGCTCCAAAATACTATTACTTGTTTAGGGAGACTTTAACTCCAACATAGAAAGGGCTGCAAATTACAAATCCTTGTGGTGGAATTGGTTACAACCATTCCTTAGGTGTTCTTGTGTTTCTGACAAATGTGGTAGATCTCTCATTTGGACAGACCATGTTATATGGTATATGGTGAATCACTTGGATTTCTTTTACCCGGATATGAGTTTAGCAGCTTCCTTTACTACATTCCTCATTTGGTTGAATGGACCGACAAAATCCATAGTTGAAAGTCTTGCCACTTTCATCTTTGTGAGAGAGTAAGGGGTCTTGGAATATGTATAATGAGCAAGGACTCACTATGATTGAAAAATTAATCAAACCCCCTTCCTTTTCAAGAAAAAGTGCCAACCTTATGAAGCCAAAATATGGTGGCACAGACAATGTAAGAAGAAATCTGGTCCCTTTTTGAGGTGGGGCCAAATCTAGAAGAAGTTTCACAAGAGGAGGACATCATAATAGTGGCCGTGGATCTAATTTTCCTCGCCAAGACATTGTGGATGTATCCACACCACCCTCTAATACCCCTAGCAATGCGGTGCTAATAATTGGTGATATTACTCCAACTTCAGGCTCTAGCTCCAATAAGGGAAAAATACTTATGACCTACAATAACAGCAACGCTCCTACCTTGGCAAAAAAACTCAAACGGTCTTTTGTGTGACACAGGTTCTAGATCTCTAATGGAGTCTTTTGGAAGATTGGTTTTGATACAAATTTCTCTTAATAAAGAAACCACTGGCATCTCACAGCTTTATTACTCCTCTCGCTTTAATAAGTTCTATCCCAGTTCAACTATTATACTTTCCAATCTCATTTTTGGATGGAGATATGATAAACCAATAAGTTGGAAACTTCTTGACTCATTCAAAAGAGGTATTCCATACTTTGTCATGGGAAAAGGAAGAAAAGTGTAAATGCTCTACTTTTAAACAATTTAAAACGTTTACTATGGAAGTGGATGGGGGATCGGGATCACATGTTCAAACGTTAGATTTTAAGATCTTTCAAAGTAAAGTTATTCGACAAACACTTTACAAGGGCGTAAATCACATCCCTTGTAAACCTTGTCTTTTTTCTCCAGCCGTTAGGTCCCTTAGTAATTTTTGGATGGATTTATTGGCAAAATACAACTTGGTCAATAAACAATCAGCTATGTCATCTTTCTTAAAGGATTGTGCTGACCAACTTAAAACTTTCAATATTAAAAATTTCAAAAAATATGAAATTTGGTTAGACAACAAGGATGTTTTGGATGAAATTGAATGGGTAAAATCACATTTTACATTTCAAGATCAGACAAATGCTCTAATACTATGGTATTTAAATGCATTCACTGGATACGTGATATGGCTGGCCGTAGACCTAATGGGGCTGGACTTCAACCCTTGCATGGATGGAAATACATGGACCATCCCAAAGCAAGTTGCCTCTAATCTCTTTAAGGATTTAATTCACCTTTTACCTAGTGTGACACCATCTCATGATAATCTACCTTTCTTGTGTTCAATATTTAAACCACACAAAAGATCTCATGGGTGGATTACCAATGCTCATAGCTGCATCTATTCTTCCCTTGAATGTTTTAAAGGAATGGCCACATAGCAAAACCTTGATTGCTAAAACCTTTTTAAAGGTGGATTCATCTTTATTATGGATTGTCGATTCTATATTTGAGGTATCTCTTAATCTACCGACAAAGGTCAACTTTGTCTTTTGTGCAGACATAGCAAAATGTTATGAATCTTTACCTCTATATGGGGAGGATGAATTAGTTACCATACTTGCTAAAGTAGTTAATGTAACCTTTAAGCAAAAATCCATGCATCCCTTCATCTTAACACATCTTAATGAGTCAAAAGCAACATGGGGTAAACCAAAGTGGTCTAAATATATGACAAATACACAAGGTTCTATTTGCCTAGACGAAGATAAATTGATCTTATTACAAACATGGCTTCTCACTCATTTTGTACAATGTGGTGATAGAGTTTAGAAACAGTTAAAGGGATTCTAATGGGTTTTTCATGCGCCCCATTATGGTGCAATTTACATTTCTTTTGGTATGAGTCTTCTTTCATTTTAAGGCTCATGAGACTTGGTAGAATCGATTTGTTACCACTCTTTAAACACGTGTTTAAATACATTGATGATATTCTATGTATTAACAACAATTATATAAAATATTTTCTTCATCCAAATGCTATCAGAGATCCAAATAATCCTTTTTAGACTTATCCGCTACCTATCATTGAGATTAAGAAAACCATTCTATCCACAAATTTTATGAATCTCTCTATTAAAATTTAGGGAGATGGTAGCTTTACAATGGATAAGTTTGATAAAACAAAAGCACTTCCTTTTCCTATATCCAGATTTATCCACTTTCAATCTAATAGACCTATTGGCCAAGCCTACAAAATGATCCTTTCCTAGATCTTTCCTATTCCCTACTTATGCAACAATAATGCCAAGGTTGTTACTACGGCTATTTTAGAAATGGTTAGTATTATGATCAACAATGGTTTCAAAAAGCAAAAAATATTACACCTCATACGACAACGTCCTCGAAGTTTCCTGGAGCGCTACTTAAAGTACTAGAGAGCTCCTTGAAGGTATGATTCTATATAAAGAGCTTTATTGTTAGGCACTTCCCATATTGGGGTGTCTACCATCACAATGATTATGGTGTTGTGCCCACCATGGGATAAGGGTGGGTACACACACACACACTGTTATGGATAAAATTGTCTAAGGAAAAATGCATTAATATGTATGTGTGTTTGTATATGTGGCAATAGTATAATAAAATATGGTGTGCATAGGGCCCAAGGTTGAGGTGGCAAGGCATGACCATGTGCCACCCTTCCATGTAAGAGGACCCATAAGGTGTGTTGTACATAATCCATGATAGTAATATTATAAAATGCAAGGTGGCATGGCTCCTCCATGTGCCACCCCTCCACCTAGGATGCATTAAGTGAGATATGGCTCAAAGTCCATGGGAGAAGCAATATAAAATGGGTGGAGATGGCTATTATATTGAGTTATTCCCTCCATATGAGATAGGCTCATGTGGGGGAGGTATAGAAGGACAAAGAGAGCTAGTTAAATAATGGGGAAAGTAGGATGAGGTGGCAAGATTCCTTGTGCCAACCCTCCACTTGTCCTCCTAGAGGTTTGAACATATTATAAAATTGGAAAGAGACCAAGGGAGTATCAGAGACTTGAGATATGGGGCTTGATTTATGTGGAAAATTGAGGCAAAGGGTTGTCGCACACAATTGAGAGTGCGTACCCACCTAGCCCACATGGGAGACTTTTCCACCCACACCATGCATGTGGGAGGAGACATTAATGTGGAGAGACCCCCCCTTTTTGGCTATAAAAGGAAGGGGCTATTCCTTGATGAGACACGCTCATTCTTGTAAAGCCACCTAGCTAGTATTTTGATATTTCCCTTTCATCCCTTCTTTCCAATAAAGTATGGATCACTTCCCTTGATGTCTACATCTCAACATTCCTCCTCCTATCATGTTCATGCTTCTCTTCCCCCTCTCCCTTTCCCCTTGTGTCATAGTCTCCCTTTTCCTTCCCTCCCCTTCTAATTCCTTTTTCACCCCTATGTCATCCCTTCGCCCTCATGCTCTCCTCTTCTCTATGGCCTTTGAGCGTCGCCATACTTAGTCTATAGCCTCTGGTCTCGATTACATTTCCGGTTAATAGTTTTGGTGTGGCTGCTGGGATACGAATCTCCACGGCTGGTGGCGAATCTTCTATTCGTACGGGTTACATCAACAAAACTATACCATCTGTGCTCTTTCTAAGCTACTGCGCGTGCATTCGATTCGTGCGTCTCCTGCGCGACAGTTCTCTGGACTGTTGTAGACAGTTTTCTGCACTTCAGTTCTCTGGTCGCAGACTGTTTTCTGGACGGCTCTGGTCGCGGACTGTTTTCTGCGCGACAGTTCTCGACTGTTTTCTGGACTGCTCTGGTCGCGGACTGTTTCCTAAGCCCCTGCAAAAGAGTAACTCTTCTCTTCTTCTTCTCTTTCTCTTTCTCTTCTCCTTCTCCTCTCCTCTCCTCTCCTCTCTTTTTATTAAAGAGTAGGATTGGAACCCAAGACCTCCCCCTTCACAAAAGAAAGTCTTATCATTGGGCCAACAAGTTGGAAGTGGTAAAAATGTAATGATTTTTGTTCATATATTGAAATCGCGGGAGCTGTAACTCTCTAACCATAAGGAGTTTTCTCTTGTTGTAAAAAGCAAAAATATTTCATTTTATGTTCTCTATCCACTTCTCTTGCTAGATCGCCAATTCAAAACTTCTCCAAGCCCACTTCACGGACGCACGCCTCACGAGAAGAGTGGACATTTATGTCACTTCTCGACGCGTTTAAGGAATTGGTGCCTGTTCCTCCGCACCTTACGGCTACCAATGCACGAGATGTCTTCCTTGATCTTCATGTCGACCTTCAAAGGCTAATTGTCCAGTGCATTATTGATGATGATGACGGGTGGAATGACACACCGTGGATAATTCAAGGTGACGAACTACTGATACGCTGGGAGGATTTTGACTTTACTTCTACTCATTGTGCGGTGATCGAACTACTTGCTGCTTCAGAGGTAATCAAAACGGTTTCCTTCTTCGAAGGGTGGGATGCTCCCCAAGCTTGGGGGGAGATTTGGCACATCTGCTTGTTGATTCCTGTGGAAAAGCTCGTCCTGAATGGTTTATTCACAATCTCATTACAAAGGTTTCTAGGCCTTGGCTATGGTTGGTAATGTTTCGGCCAAGGAATCCATTTGTACCTAATCAGCCTTTTGTGCCTCATTTCGAGCTTCAAATTGTAATTCTTTTTGGGCTTAAGATAAACTATCAACAAAGAATTGCAAGTTTATTTGGTGCTGAACGTTTGGCTCAAGTGTTGAATTCTCCCCACCCTCTCCTCCTACCTATTTTGGATTACCGAGAAACTTGGGATGTCCGAATTCTCATCTTGGTGTGATGACATCTTGGATTCTTCAATTTGATGGAGCTTACAAACCTTCGACCAAGGCGGCTGGCGTGGGTGTGAAGCTCACTTCACCGGGTGGTGAGGAGTTTTGTTACAGCAAGTCTTCGCCCGCAAGTACTTGCAATCAAGCTGAGTACTCGGCGCTCATTTTTGGGCTACAAAAGGCACAAGAACATCAGGCCAAGCAATTGGAGGTGCAAGGAGATTCTCAACTAGTGTGTGAACAAGTTAGTGGAAGGTGGAAGGTGCGGAGCAAAGGCTTGGTTCCACGACATCAACAGGCCTTGGAACTTTGCAACCAGTTTGAAGAGGTAAAAATTCAGCATATCCCTCGAGCTCGAAATCTTGTTGCTGATTTCTTGGCACGTGAAGCTTGTATTTCCATCACGCATGACGCGAGTGGAAGCGCCACCCCAACAAAGCCGCAAGCCACGAAGGAGGGTGATTGTTTGTAGGGAATGCAAAGTTTGTGGTCATCATGAAACTAAGTGTTGGGCCTACTTGATATGAGTTCACCGACTTCGGCAGACCATCAGGAGGGTTCTCAAGGACATTGCTCAAAAGAAGGATGCCAGACCGCACACCCCTTGAAGAAATAGAATGGCGACTACAAGAACTGGAAGAAGCTGAAGGTGATGTGCAAGCTCTCCAACTGTTGACATTTGTCATGGCATTCTTGTTTGCCTTGATGAACAACCTCATGCGGCGCCGCACCTCTATCCCTCGCGTGTAATGATCAAAGTGATATCATGAGGATTGGTCCTTTTAAGATTGTCTATGTGCTATTCTATGCTGAAGATTCTTCTCGTGTAATATTTCACACTACACCAGTCACACCTTACCCTGCCTATGTGTGCTTTTTGGATGTATCTTCGCCCGATTTTCAGTTCAAGCTTCCTCTTACTATTGTCCGTCCATAGATAAGCCCCTCTTTTCCATCTTCCAAGCATGGCTGACATTCCCGTGTTTTGTGGACGGGTAGAAGAAAATCCAAATGAGTATCTTGTGGCTTTCAAGCGCCGTTGTGTTTCTCTCAACTTTCTTACTGAAGACAGATGGCTATTGGTTCTTCCCACATTTCTAGAAGGTTTGGCTCAAGTGTGGTATGAGAAGCAAGCCGAAGATGTTCGCCAAAGCTGGCCAAGGTTGACAGCAGCAATGATTGAGTATTTCGGCAAAGAAGAGGAGTCGGAGAATGTGTACCTGCAGGTGGCAAATTTGAAGCAGTCAGAAGGTGAGACGGCGCGTCGATATGTGGATCGAGCGGCCGTGCTCCTGGACCGTTTGATTGCCACACAGGATGACAATGCCAGGTTTCGAGCTGGAATGACTCAGCATGTGTTGGGCTACCTTGTAGCAGGAGCGAGTGATGAATTCCGCCTCAAGCTTAAATGGGAGAATCCAGAAACTATGGTGCTAGCACATGAGATTGCTCAAAAGTTTGACAAAGTTCAGTCTGGCCCCGCTTCAAAGAAGACGATTGTCCCTCCGCATCCCCCTCCATTCCTGCAACAACAACTTGGGGGGTCTAACTCAGGGGTATACCCCCACCCCTCATCAGGGATGTATCCACCGCCTCCACCTCAAATGTATGGTCCTCCCTTATGCTTACCCTCAACAAGGTGGATATCCTCATCCTCCGCCTCGAAGATTTCCCCAGCCTCGCCCACGAGCCCCCCTCCTCTCCACTCCCGTGGCCCCTCCAACTAAAGAGCCCCCCCCTGCAACAGAACCTGGATTCAATGACCTAGCTAAGGCCCTGAATGATCTTCGGCTTGAGATGGTGGGCATCAGAAATCAAGCCAACCGCCCTCCAAGAGATCGTGCTAATGTTGTATGCTACGAGTGCCACCAGAAGGGTCACTATCGCACAGAATGCCCCAATATTCCAAGGGTGAATCTTTTAAGTGAGTCGGGCACTGAGGATTCTGATGTGGAGATCCTTGATCTCGGGAAAAGAACTCGTGCTACCTCAGACCCCTCTCCAAACCGTGGACCGGGCCGCCCTAAGAAGAAGGTGTCCTTCTCAGAGCCCTCAGATGCTGAGATGGCAGACCCACCAACAGAAAAGACTAAAAGATCTCGCAGGAGTAAGTGGTCACCCTCGGATTTTCCCATCGGCTCAGGGCAAGAGGACTATTCGGTCGTTCAGGACCTTGCTCATCGGTCTTTGAGCATCACACTCCGTCAACTAATAGCATTAAGCCCTAAGGTGAGACGTGAGCTGCAGCAAGGTCTCTCAACAAGGAAAAGCAAGAAGAAGGGAAAGGTACGAGAGGTACCTTCTATCTCTGAAGAAATTGATCGGCACCCACACACAGTAGATGTCATCATAGATAATTGCCGTGTTAAAAATGTGTGTGTTGATGGGGGAGCTGCATGTAATATCATGGTGCCCCGCATCATGAAGAAATTAAATTTGAAATGTACAAGGCGTTCCTCCACTCGAATCAAGGTAGCAGATGGTCGACGACTCTCCACCATGGGAGTCATTGAGGATTTGCCCATCACTGTCAATGGGTTAACCACCACTGTCAATTTCTATGTAGTGGACATTGAAGATACAGGCAGAAGTTACCCAGCCATACTCGAGAGACCATGGTTGAGAAAAAGTGATGCAGTCAGCTATTGGAAGACAGGACACATGTCTTTTGGTGCTTCCAAGGAGAAAATCCCTGTGCAACCTGGTGCCATGGAACCGGAAGAAGAAGAGGAGCATGACAGTGATACTCTCTCATCTTCAGTGTCTGCATCCATGGAAGAATCAGACGGGGGGGAGGAATTCTCAGAGGAGGAAGTTTACATGATGGGGGTGTCTCCGACCCTGCCACCTGCAGAAAAGATAACAGCTAGTCCTCAACAGCTCGAATCAATGCTTTCTCCAGACCTCACTCCAGGTGAGAAAGATGAGTTTCTTGAAATGTTCAAAGATTTCCCTGACCTCTTTGCAACTAGCTACCACTACCTTCGCCATGTGACTGCCATAGAGCACAAGATAGAGCTGAAGCCTGATGCAAAGCCTGTGGCTCAGAAGTATCGGAGATTAGGGCCCCTACAGACCGACGCTTTGCGCTCAGAGTTGCAGAAGCTTGTAGAGGCTGGGTTTATTGTTCCGGTTCACAATACTGAATGGGTTTCACCAGTGGTAGTCATCCCAAAGAAAAACAACAAGTGGCGGGTCTGCATCGACTATAAGAAGCTCAATGCTGCCACCAAGAGGGATCATCATCCTCTACCCTTTCAAGACCTCATTCTTGAGAAGGTAAGTGGTCATGAGATGTATACTTTCTGTGATGGTTACTCTGGGTTTTATCAAATCAGAATTGCCGAGGAAGATGTGCTTAAAACCACGTTTGCCACACCTTGGGGGACATTTGCATTCAAAGTAATGCCATTTGGCCTCACCAATGCTCCTGCCACCTTTCAAAGATTTATGCAGATGGTGTTTGCTCCTTATTTAGGGGATTTCTTGGAGGTGTTTTTAGATGATTTTTGTATATTCTCATCACGTAAGGAGCACGTCATGAAGGTTAGATTGGCCTTCCAAAGGGTCAATGATGCAAATGGCAGTCTCAACCCTGAGAAATGCACCATTGGAGCCACTCAAGGGAGGTTATTGGGACATGTTGTCTCATCCGAGGGCATCAAGCCTGACCCCGAGAAGGTAGAAGCCATCCTCAAGCTCTCCCCACCTACAACCAAACGTCAGGTACGCTCATTTGTCAATCTAGCAAGATACTATCGCCGCTTCATTGATCAGTATGCTGCTTTGACACGACCCATGACTATGCTATTAAAAGATGGGGTTGATTTCTCTTGGAATGAGGATTGTGATCATGGGTTTGCACAAATCAAGAATGCTCTGGCTTCAGAACCCATTCTACGCAATCCAGACTGGTCAAAGACCTTCTATATCAATCCTGGGTTTGGTGAACACACTCTAGCAGGTATTCTTCTCCAGCAAGGGGAGGATCGATTCATGTACCCCGTTCGATTTGCTTCTCGACAATTGCTCGACACCGAGCGATGCTATTCAGAGGCCGACAAGCATGCCTTGTCTTTGGTGTTTTGCATTGAGAAATTTAAGCATTATGTGGTTGGAAGGTCCTTCTTTATACTCACTGACACTGGTCTTGCAAAGCAGGTTCTTCAATCACCAAATCCCATGGGCCGGTTGGCCAAATGGTTGGCAGTTCTACAAGAATATGATTTTTCTTTCAAAATTGTAAAAGGGGGTTGTTCCAACTTGAAGAATGCTTTGATTGATTTAGAGGAGTGCCTTGATGTAACCCTTGTAGCAGCCATAGAAGTTGGGGATCCTTGGTATGGTGGTATCTATAAGTTTTTGACCTCTTTCTCCTTTCCTTTAGAAAGTACTAGCTATGAGAGAAAGAAGATCCGCAGAGATAGTAGGCACTATACCCTCCTTGATGGGGTGTTGTACCGTCAAGGCATGGATGGGGTACTCAGACGGGCCATTGATGCAGATGAAGTGCCTAAGGTATTGAAGCATTATCATGATGGATTTTGTGGAGGCCACTATGCCAGTGACTATACAGCTAAGAAGATTTTACATGCTGGATACTATTTACCGACCTTGTTCAAGGATGTCACTTTGTATTGCAAAACCTATGAACCATGTCAATTCTTCGGTAGGAAGGATTTGCGTCCCGGGCAACATCACCCAGTGATGTCCATTCATCCGTTTCAAAAGTGGGGCATAGATTTTGTCGGACCCTTGCCCATGACTGCCCGCAAAAAGAAGTATCTTTTGGTAGCCACTCAGTATGTCACTAAGTGGGCTGAAGCTATCGCCCTCTCTGCTGCAAATGGCAAGGCAGTTTCAAATTTCATCTTTGAACGTATCTGCACAAGGTTTGGGACACCCATGGAGATAGTCTCTGACCATGGGAGTCCATTCTTAAATGAAGCAGTGGAGTTACTCATGGATCGCATGGGCATTGATCATCACACTTCTAGCATCTATTACCCAGCATCCATGGGTCAAACAGAGCGGACCAATGGCCTCCTTTGTAAAACCATGGGAAAAATGGCCGCAGGGAATAGGAGCCAATGGGATCAGAAGAGGTCACTGAAGCCGTGTGGGCTTACAACATCACTCATAAAACTTCTACAGGTCACACCCCTTTTGAGTTGGTGTATGGTACTGAGGCAGTTTTACCACTAGAGATAGAGATTCCGGCCTTGAGATTGGCGCAGGAACAGAGGATGACAGAAGATGAACATGTAGAGGCCAGATTGGTACAACTTGAGAAGTTAGATGAGACCCGACGCCTTGCACTACATCAAACAGAGATCCAAAAGAATCGACAAAAGGCCCGATTGGATGCTAAGATTCGCAAGGGATGGGAAAGACACTTTGCTGAGGGGGATGTTGTGCTATGCTTTGATAATAGATTGGACCACCAAATGGATAAGAAGTTTCTGCCACTGTGGGCTGGTCCATACAAAGTCATCAAAGAACGTAGCAATGGGTCTGTACAAGTTCAGGAGCTGCATGAACCATATGGCAAGAAGGTGATCAACAAGCGCTACCTCAAGCCTTTCTTTGTGCGTGATGGTCCCAGGCATGGAAATGCGGTGCATTCCCTGCCTGGGGGGGGGAACTGTTATGGATAAAATTGTCTAAGGAAAAATGCATTAATATGTATGTGTGTTTGTATATGTGGCAATAGTATAATAAAATATGGTGTGCATAGGGCCCAAGGTTGAGGTGGCAAGGCATGACCATGTGCCACCCTTCCATGTAAGAGGACCCATAAGGTGTGTTGTACATAATCCATGATAGTAATATTATAAAATGCAAGGTGGCATGGCTCCTCCATGTGCCACCCCTCCACCTAGGATGCATTAAGTGAGATATGGCTCAAAGTCCATGGGAGAAGCAATATAAAATGGGTGGAGATGGCTATTATATTGAGTTATTCCCTCCATATGAGATAGGCTCATGTGGGGGAGGTATAGAAGGACAAAGAGAGCTAGTTAAATAATGGGGAAAGTAGGATGAGGTGGCAAGATTCCTTGTGCCAACCCTCCACTTGTCCTCCTAGAGGTTTGAACATATTATAAAATTGGAAAGAGACCAAGGGAGTATCATAGACTTGAGATATGGGGCTTGATTTATGTGGAAAATTGAGGCAAAGGGTTGTCGCACACAATTGAGAGTGCGTACCCACCTAGCCCACATGGGAGACTTTTCCACCCACACATGCATGTGGGAGGAGACATTAATGTGGAGAGACCCCCCCTTTTTGGCTATAAAAGGAAGGGGCTATTCCTTGATGAGACACGCTCATTCTTGTAAAGCCACCTAGCTAGTATTTTGATATTTCCCTTTCATCCCTTCTTTCCAATAAAGTATGGATCACTTCCCTTGATGTCTACATCTCAACATTCCTCCTCCTATCATGTTCATGCTTCTCTTCCCCCTCTCCCTTTCCCCTTGTGTCATAGTCTCCCTTTTCCTTCCCTCCCCTTCTAATTCCTTTTTCACCCCTATGTCATCCCTTCGCCCTCATGCTCTCCTCTTCTCTATGGCCTTTGAGCGTCGCCATACTTAGTCTATAGCCTCTGGTCTCGATTACATTTCCGGTTAATAACACACACACACACACATGCACGCACGCACGCATGCACACACACACACACACACAATGTGATATTCTAGGGAAGCTTGCGATACGTGATGCATTTACATAGCAGATGTTGAGGTAGCCGCGTTCCATGATATGTTGAGCAAATCATTTTATTGTGAGCCCTTAAATGGCCATGGGGTGCTCTGTAATTACGTCCACAGAAATATCGCTCTAGTCAAATAATCACCCATGCTTTATCCACATAGACTACATTCCACTTCTCTGTTCTAGCAACCATGATTGAGAGATGCATAGGTATTTTGAAATGCCATCGTGATCATGATCGATTAATAGGGCTTAGCTCTAAACAACGGCAACCAAAAGTCCCAACACATTCACAAATATGGGATGTGCTTCCTGTTAACACCTAGTCAAAAGACTACGATAACGTAAGAACAGGACTATAGTACATAGAGGAAGGTATATTGAGAGGTATACGTGCATGCGATTAAGCTTCTCGCCAAAGCAATGAAGATCCTTTGTGCCATTGAGCTTTCTGCGCATATATTTCGTTTGTTGTTGGAGAGGGGGTATGTGGAGACCTACTAGAGATATAAGGCGAGCCCTCCAACAAAAAAGCTAGCACCTCATACCTAAAGATGTACGTAATACGATCTGAGATGTCCGGTAGCGTAGAGGTTAGCGAAGGATGTATATGGGCCATAGGGAAGCATATCAAACTCCTAAAAGACGGATACTAATGAGTGCGGCATAGGAACATGGTTTCGATAACCTTTTACATCTTTTTAGAAGTACTTAGGAGAATAAGCAAGAGTTTTGGTTATACAAACCAGCCTCTGGTAAAACACAAGTCTTCATTGTAAACATAAATAATGTTTCGGAACGGTCTTGCCAGTGAATGAAATACACCCAGGCCTAAGGATGGCCACCCAAGGATGAGGGTACATTATATACCCCAGGATATCCAAGCACCAGTCTGATCCCGTGTATCTCGTCATCACGAAAACATACAGATGACTGATGAGGGATGCAGATGCGAATACGACCCCAGGTAAGATAGCTTGAGAGGTCTGGAGGAAGATCATCTTTTCTCTATTGACCAGACACTAGCGTAGTTGATTTTCACACATTTTTTTTCGATTGCTACGAAGAGACCCCCGTCAGAAGTATGTAGATTTTGAGATAATAAGTTGGAAAGTAGTTATGTAGCAATTGCTATACAAATAGAAGGGATCGACATCTTTTTATGAGGAGGTTTCTCTCAGCCTGATCATCTTGCATGAACCCTAGAGGGAGAGTAAAACATAGTACACTAGCTTCCCGGATCCCAAGAGATGCCTCCCTCAAGCTACACTACACCACTACCCTTGTACTACATGATATTATGGTTGAATGATATGAACAAAAAACCAGAGAGGAAAAGTTACTGTAGTTTTCCTAGAATATTGGAGCTAGGAAATCCCCATAGTGCTACTTAAAATAGTTTGCGGATTGCTAATAAAGAGCTTATTTGATAATGACTCTGGAATCCATTTGACGATGCTAGGATATTTGTTACCTTCCAACCATTATTATATGCAGAACCCCCTTGGTATAGTGGATTTACATGCACATATTTTGGAGTTGTGATTGTATCTTTTAAAATACATTTTTGTAATTTGATGTGATGAATGCATTATATGGCAGAAGGCATTACAAGATAGACCTTGAATGACTAACTTCCCTACTGAACTGAAGTTTTAGTATGTTGCATTTTATACGAAACTTGGATAGAAATTTAATATAAAGAAGTCCTTTTCCTGCTTATCAGTGAGACAAACTTGGGACAACGATGATTATGTCCGTTGTCAATTGTAAGTGGATATGAAATGGCATACACAAGTGCCATTCTATTGTGTACTCTTTATTGACAAAATTTTTATTGCTATTTACTGAATGTTTCTGTTATCATTTATTTTTCTGGGGGTTCAAGTGCCAAAATATGAACTATTGTAAGTTAAGTTGAGGGACATGGATAACAACTGTGTGCCAGCATGGAAGCTTGCAGTTCCACATTTAAAGGTCCCGGTTCTAACTTGTCCTTTGTGTGGATGGATGCAGGTGAGTTGGCACACTTCTCAACTAGATTTTCACATGAATGTTTTTTATTATCACACTGGCACATTAACTACTACTGGTGAGATGGATGAACACCTCTAATTATCCTATAGTATTACTCCTTTTGCATACATCCTTTGGATTAGACTAAGAGCTTCGACTTAGGAGCTACCTATATATGGTTGTACTACACTCATAATTGTTTTGGTAGAACTCAAGCAATTTTTTGGAGTTCATATGTATACCCTGGTTCATAGGTTTTTGTCAACACAGCTGGCTGCATCAGGGTTTTTGGTGAAGATGAATCGTGATGACAAATTTGGGGCAGCTTTTGTCTCCTTATCATATTATATGTTAGCTTATGCCATAAAAACTTTATATCTAGCACTGATTATATTGATATTCCTTTCTGTAATAATGCATTTGCAATCTGCTATGATGGAAGTAAGAGAACTTGGAATATAAGGGATTTTGGAATGTTTCATGAAAGATGGATAGGATTTTTGGAAGCTTTGAAGGGTTGACTTAAAAGGAATAAAAAGCTTTGAACATATTATCTGAGGGCTGCTTGAAGGAATGGATTAAACAATTTCAAATCTTTCAGTGTTATTTGATTGAGATATGTAGATAAGTAGTTGAATTATAGGATGAACACACACACACACACTTTCTAGCTTGTTGACACATGTATTTAATCACACACAAGTACACATACTCACATACACTCATACTATACTCTAGCTTTTTTACACACAACTATACATGCTTACATATTAATTTACTAACTTTCTCGAAAAATTAGTGTTTAGAGTTCAACTTTCCTATAGACAGTTACTAATGTTCTAATGTGGTGACTTTATGCCTCTGGTAATTGCTTTATGTTGCGACTATATGGCTCTTACCTTAGTCCTTTGTTTGGTTACATTTAAATTATATGCTTATCTAGCATAGAGTTATTTGTCATGATTAAAATAGAAATAATTGGCTAGTTATATCTCCAACTTTGATAGATTTTACTATTACCATATCCTCTAAAAATATAACCGAGAGGTATTTTTTGTTTTTTTGATATTGTATGCCTTCTAATACACTTATATTATAAGATTTTAATTGTGGATTAATATTAGACACTATTTTGAAGATTAATTCGTGTTAGATTTAGCCAAAATTGACTTTAACTAATGCATGATATATATTCACGTATATTTATACTATCCACAAGCAAAAATTGACATTAAGAAAAGCATGATACCACTTGGTTGGCCAACCTTACTAGCTTTGACATGACTCTTGGTTAATTTAAACTCACAACCCCCTAACCTAATCCTACCATCTGCCTACTGCCACTTGGCTATTTCCCCACCACTCTCACCCACTCCTCACCGCCTACCTCCCATCACTTGTGTTCAGCTACCCTCAATGCATGCACCTACTTTCCTTTAACTAGATGTGACGCTCCTTTGCTAGGTATATTGCTCAGCCATCCCTTCTTCACATAGAGCTTTCCCCTTGACGTATTTCTGCATCCCAACTTTGCTACTTGGCTCCCTCAGGTGAGCTCTCATTTTGCGCTCCTTCTTTGTCCATTGATATTCTTTTATCTTTCTTCTTCACTGCCACCCTGTGCACTGACTCATTGCCTTGCGTTCTCGTCTATGATGGACTCCCTTAGTCGCTGCTTACCGTGATGAGTTCCCCTATGCTTTGTTCGGTGATGGTCTTCCTCATCGATCAGCTCTGGTTTTCGCATGTCCTTTACCAACCTACGGGATGTACATCTCTACCTTTGCTACCAGACTATCATGCTTTACCCCTTGTTTATATCTTCGACCCCCTCTAGATCTTCCTACTTGTGCGGGTTTCCATCATATTTTCATTTGGTAGCCACTTTTTTGCATCGGGTGCATGGATATGCTGTTTCCTATGCTTTATGCTTCCCTTTCTTATTGAGACTGATCGCAAGTTCTTGCTTCTTCCATAATATGGCATGTACCTTCTCTCAAGGTTCCTAACAGATGTCTCCAGTCCTTACTACTCTTTTTTCACCTCTCACAGGCATCGTTGTCCTTCCTTAGTTATCATAGATGGTTGCCATTTGTAGTCTCTATAGCTACATGTGCAACTAGCTATGTCTTTGCTACTACTTGGTTTCGCCCATCAATGCCATGTCCTCAACTTAGGTTTACTAGACTTTCTAAAAAGAAGTGACTGACCAGCTTTACATTCCTAACTTTCCTAAGTTCATTTTATGTAGAACTAGTGTTCGGTGGTTCTCTTAGTTTTCTATATGTTTTTATGATTAATGTTCGGAGCTATGATCTATATCTTCTATGGAGATAAAGTTGAAAAAACCCATATTATCTCTGGTTGTTGGCTAAAAATCTATAACTATCTATATAAGTTGATGATCAACCCCTTATCCAACAAAGGATACTCACTTCCCAACCATATAGATGTTCCATTTGCTATTTAATTTTCTCATTTATATTTAGAAGAAGCATGTTTTTAATAGTAATTATTTGTGACAATAATAACAAGTGTGTGGGGGATGCTTGGATACTTGTCACCCACACAATAATCAATTTGTTCTAACAATGATTGTTGTTTGGTTGGCTGACAAGTGTCGTTCCTCACTCCTCGAATAATTGGTATTAAATACATGGCTGCTCTGGCTTCTATTGTAACCTTGGTCTTTGTTCTATCATTAATTATTTACCTTCTTTTAATATATTTAAGCAAGTGTCTTAATTTCTTTCATATGAATTATTATTTTGGTAATTCTATTCTAAATTGACTGTATGGTTCATATTATGATGGAATATTTGAATCTAAACACACACACACCTTCCTCTCTTTTATATATAGACCCTGGCCCCATGCTAGCTCTCTCTCTCTCTCTCTCTCTCTCTCTGATGCACACACACATAAACTCACACAAAATGGAAAATTTATTATCCACCCTTAGCATCGTGTGTCGTGTTGTTAAAAGGTTTTATTTTTTTAAAAACACACACACACACACACACTTCCTACACCTTCCTCTTTTTTTGTTCAGACCCTGGCCCCTGCTCTCTCTCTCTCTCTCTCTCTCTCTCTCTCTCTCTCTCACACACACACACACACACACACACTAAGTGCTTATTCTTGCATTTGTAAAATTTCAATTATCCCCAATTTTTTCCTACTACTTTTTTATATCTTTTTCCTCAATGTTCTCCGCTTGTCCTTAATTTTCTTTATTTTTTTATTTTCTTACTATTTACCTAGTTTCCCTCACTAATTTATATTTTCTTGTTAAAATTTTCCATCATTTATATATACATGTATATATGTATATATACATTTTTCTTATTTTTTCCTTCATTTCTCATTAATTTTGTTTTTTGTTTTCCCTGATTTTTCACTTTTCTATAAATTTTCTACTCATTTTCTTTTAAAATTTCCATATATTTTTTCTATGTTCTAATTTTACGGGTTATTACTTTCCCCTTTTCTTGTTTATTTTCCCAAATTTTCTTAATATTTTCCTTATTTATTTTGCTTATTTCTTTTCTTCTAAAGGTCTTCTTTTTATTTCTCTTCTAAAATTTCCTTAATCGTATTTGTTTAAAAATTCCCTAAATTTCTCGCTAAAATTTCCTAAGACATTTTTTCTAAAAGGTCCCTTTATTAAAAACAAACATAGCTTAGTAAACCCCCTCGCACACCCACACATACCTCTCGGCTCCCCCACTACAATTGAGTGCTATCCTTGACATCCTGATAGCCTGCATTACAAGGTGCCCCTTACTTTTTGGCTCCCTAGTAATTACTCCCACTCTCCTTACGCCCCACCTTCCCGACTCTCCCTTCCCCAACTACCTGTATCCCCTTATTATATCCTACTAACTACTAACTCTACCCATTACAATCCTGTTAGCTCCTCGCCTCGTTGTTTTTCTATGCTTCATGCTGTTGTTTGCTACCCAGGTTATCACATCCCCTCCACTCGTGTACAGCCTCCTAGCGCCATAGTCCTATTTTGCCTTTCTATCCTTTCCTCCTGCATGGCTCCACAATCCCCATCTCCCTTGCCTTAGCTGCGCTGCAATTTGCGGTCTCCAGAGTCCATAGACTCCTTACCTTTTGAACTTCCCGTGCATGCTTTCTAGCTCTAAGACCTCCCATGCTCCAGTATCTTCTACGCTACGCTATTGCCTCTCCAATTTAATGTGCCCCGACTGCATTGCCACATATGGGAGTCCCGTAGCCTCGATGTGCTATATGAGGCTCTCCATATTTCAGGCTCCCTGCCTTGACTACTACACTGCTGCCCAGTACTTTCTCTACGACTCCCAAGTCCCTATTACTCACACACACGACCCCCACGAACGATCCACTCCCCTACTATTCTCCATTGACGACTCCTTTTTCCAAGTTCTTAAGATTTTTGCCTACCCCCTTTTCTTGATTATTATTTTTTGTCTATGTATTTTTTGGTTTATACCCCTCTCTCCCCCCCTTAAGTAACCTTGGTTTCATTTTAGAGGCTTGCATGTTCATTCCATATCAAATAACTCATATCACTAGGTGGGTAACATGACACAAATATGTCCTAGGACATCATTATGTTCTATTATCTCATGTTTCTTGATAAATCAATTTGGTAATGCACAAACACCTCTCATCCATTTCTTAATTTCCCATGTTGCCATTAGAGATAAAGAGAACTTGACATTTTTTACGCTCATCGAATCATGTCAAAAGTTGATAAAAAATTCTACTAATTAGATATACTAGTGTTAAACCATTTTACATTTAAAGCAATGGATATCTTGTCCGTGATACATAGAGAATCATAGATTTTTTCTTGACTCAAAGGATCCATTAACCCATTTATAGTATGTAGTCTAGTTCATTTATTTAATGCTTCTAAATAGGATCCTTTTTGGATAGAAAGATATACCAAGCTTTACTTTGGCACCTTATAATGAGCTTAGTATATGTTATTCCTTAACCCAAGTATTTTTAAACATTCAAGGTACAAACTGAACTTTATAAGAGCTAGGCTGCCCTCTAGCTCCTCTTTTATTTGCAATTGCTACAGATTCTCTAGGATGTCTCCTTAGAACTCAGAAATAGGAGGGAGCTCTGAAAGGGATTGAACTCAATAATGGTAAATAATTATTATGCCAACAGTTTGCTGATGATAATACTTTGACTCCTAGAAACACTGATCAAGATGTCATCTGTGTAATGGATTGCCTTGAGGTTTTCTATCAAGCCTCAGGTTCATGTATTAATCACTCCAAAACAAGATATGCTACTCTCAATGGGGAAGATCAGGGGGTCCTCCAACAATTAGGATGCATAAAGTTATAAAAAGGTACAGTTTTCAGACTCTTGGGGATACCAATGGGATTTGATGTCACAATGAAGCAAAGGTGGGATTGGGTACTGGACAGATTCTAGAAGAAACTAGACAAACGGAGAAGCTTCCAAGCACATCTGGCAGGTAGGAAAATGGTTCTTAATCATTGTCTCTATCCTATTATTATCTTCTATCTATTTTGTTGGTCTCCATCCAAAATTAACCTAGACAGATTTATCAGGCTATGTAGATCCTTCTTATGGGGGGGGTCTAACAAAATCTCTAAGGTTAGATGGGAATATTGTATCAAACCCAAAGAGGAAGGGGAGTTAGGGGTGATTGACATCTCCCCTACTGCCAAAAGACTGTCTGCCACTTGGATCGCCACTTGGATCATCAAAGCTGCTCTCCATTCTAAGGAGGATTGGGCACAATTGCTCTTGAGAAACATGAACTTTATCAGACCATGCAAGGCACCCAATTGGAAAAAATATCCCTTTATTTTTGCTCTTTTTAACCCTGAACCTTGTAAATCCAAGGGGAGTCCCCTATGGAAGTCCATTTGGGGAGCTTTTAAAGAGATAAAAGCTTACATCCTCTTCACTGGTAAAGGTAACTTCATGTTAATTGATTCTCTTTGGGTCTCCTCCATTTTTAGATCTGCCACTCAGTCAGATGATCAATTCAAAGTTGCAGCTAAGTTTGTTCAAGAAAGGGCTTCAAACTTGGGGTCAGCTGTGGAATAGAGAACATATCAGATGGAAATCCTGGCTTCAAAGATTGGTTATGGAAAGATTGAAATTATGGCAAGGAGAGGTGACTTGGAAGGGAGGTTCAATACTATGCATGCACAAGGAGTTTAGCTGGGTGGGGTGATCCTCCTTATTACCCATCCCAACTCCTATAGTTGATATGGATGATTTATTTAGAACCCTTAACAGAAGGTGGAAGTTGAATGATGATAGAACCAAATGATACTATAGATTCCATAGAATTTGGATTAAGAATGTGCTTGAGAAAATGTCCTATTTTACCTAGCTAATACTTCATAAATCTATTTGGTCTAATTCAAGAGGTCTCAGCATTGGCAAAGGTGATGGCAAGTGTATGAGATGTATAAACCCTGTTGAAGATGTCTTCCACCTTTTTGTTGCTTGCCCTCATGCCAAGAAAGTATGGAAATTTATTCAGATGGAATGTGGTGAACCTGTTAATTGGAAAGCTATTCTATTAGGATATGCTTGTAGGATAAGGCATGAGCCTTGGTTTATCATCAAGTCCTATGCACTCTGGTTCATTTGGATATCTAGGAATAACTTCCAATTTAATCATAAAGATCTTTCTACCGATGCTATGTTTACTGCATGGTGGAACAGGAAAAAAGGAGAATTGACTTCATCATTAGTGAATACAATCTTGAACCTCAAAGGCGAGAGTGCTCTCAACGGAAGCAAGAACGGAAGAGGGAGAGAGAGAGACAGAGAGCCACACAAGTTTTGGTGGGTGCAAAACACCCTAATCTTATTTTTCATTCATTTATATATGTGTTTGAGTATTGTACATAACCGAGGTAAAGGCACAGTGACCTTTAACCCCCAAAACCTCCCACTTAAAGGACAATGTGCCTTTAAGGGAGAACAACCAGTATCAATACACGATAATACTCAAACCGCTGACTAGGTAGACTCTTCGTCAACATATCTGTAGGGTTATCAACCTTGACAAGCTCTATGCGCTTGTCCTCAAGTACCTCCCTGATGAAATGGTACCTAACCTCAATGTGTTTGGTCTTTGCATGAAAGACCAGATTTCGTGCTAGCTGAATAGCACTCATGGAATCACTATGCAATGTCGGTACACCTGTATGAATCCCCAAATCTCCCACTAGCCGATCAAGCCATATAGCCTCCTTGCAACCCTCTATGGCTGCAACACATACTCAGCCTCTGTGGTAGACAAAGCAACACACTTCTCTGCACGAGACATCCACGACACTACACCACCTGCAAAGGTGAACACATAACCAAAAGTGAATCTCCTACTATCCACATGCCCTGCATAGTCTGAATCTGTGTACCCAAGTACACGCATGTCTCCTCTACCAAAGCAGATGCACATCTCCTTGGTACCCTTCATGTACCTCATGATGCACTTAATTGCCTCCCAATGCCTCTTTCATGGATTAGCCATATACTGGCTAACAACTCCCACTGCAAATGCAATGTCTAGTCTAGTAGCTATCATAGCATACATAAGATTCCCAATTGCTGATGCATAAGGAACCTTTGCCATCATGGCCCTTTCCTCATCTGATTTGGGACTATTTGTATGACTCAGTTTCACATATGGAGGCAATGGAGTACTCACTGTCTTCCCCCCCTCCATATTGAAACGCTACAATACTTTTGTAACATACTCCTTCTGTGAAAGCCAAAGGAGTTTCCTACTCCGATCACGCATGATGCGCATACCAAGAATATGACCTGCAAGTGCCAAATCCTTCATATCAAAGGCCTCATGCAACTTGGCCTTTAATGCATCTAGCTCATAAGTATTCTTGCTAGCCAATAGCATATCATCCACATATAGTGTCAGGATTATCAGGCTATTATCCTTAGCCCTTTTAATGTAGAGGTAGTGATCAATTTCACTCCTGTTAAAATAGTGGGACTGAATGAAAGCATCAAACTTCTGATACCATTCTCTAGGTGCTTGTTTAAGACCATAGATACTCTTCTTCAGCTTGCAAACTAAATGCTCTTTGCCCTTTTCTTCAAAGCCTTCCGGCTAATATTCTCTACTGCCACTAGTCCAAGCATGCATCTAAGTGTGGTCATTTTCACAACTGGAGAGAATATCTCATCAAAGTCCACACCCTTCTCTTGCTTGAACCCTTTAGCAACCAAATGGGCCTTGTACCTAGGCACATCATCACCTATGACCTTAACCTTGTAGACCCATTTACATGGCAATGCTTTCTTTCCATGTGGAAAAGAAACCAAGTCCCAAGTCTTATTCTTCATAAGTGAACTCATCTCTGATTGCATAGCATACTCCCACTTGCATTGATCCTTGTGCATCATAGCCTCTTTGTAGCAAGAAGGCTCCCCGCAATATGTAAGCATCACATAGTCTACCTCTAGAACAAACCTATCAGGCAGTCTAGACACTCTAGATGATCTTTGCAAGGGCATTTCAACTTGTTGTCCCACCTGCATATCAGCCACATTTGGCTCATCATTTCCACTAATAGATGATCCATCATCTACCCTTGAATGTATACCTGTGGGAGTACTTGGTGGTACCATTTCTTGCACATTTGGTGCATGGACAGCTTGCTAAGCTTGCTGTCTATCAACATATGCAAGTGGATTCACATCCTGGAAAGTGATTCTCCTCATTTCAACATCCCTCATGGGTGCCTTATGCATCTTCTTCTCATTGAAGACTACATCATGGCTGTGTATGATCTTCTTTGCTTCTGGATCCCAGAGATGATAGCCCACCTCTCCACTTTCACCATAACCCAGAAAGATGCATTTCCTAGACTTAGGACCTAGCTTCTTTCGAAGCTCTTTTGGCATATGTGCATATGCCTCACACCCAAATATACGCAAATGAGAGTAAGAGGGCTTCTTGCCACTCCATGTCTCTTCAGGAATACCACCATCCAAACTCTTACTAGGTGATCTATTGATCACATGCACTGCAGTATTCATTGCCTCATCCCAAAAACCACAGAAAGACTTGCATTGGAAAGCATGCATTGCAACCTTTCTTGAATGGTACAATTCATCTTTTCTGCAACTGGATTTTGCTTTCGAGTACAAGGGGATGTGAGCTCCCTCTTAATCCCACGTGTATCACATAAATGCTAAAAGTCATGAGAGAGATACTCTCCACCATTGTCAGTCCATAGGCATTTAAGTGTTCTACCTGACTGACTCTCAACCAAGGCCAACCATTTCTGAAATACCTGGAACACATCATTCTTTCGAGCTATAGCATAAGCCCACAGCATAAGCCCACACTTTCCTAGTTGCATCATCAATGAATGTCACATAGTATTCAGCCCTGCCTAATGACTATGTAGGCATGGGACCACATACGTCTGAATGCACCAAATCGAAATTTTCAAACTCTTTCTTTCCCCTTCTTTTATAGGCTGATTTATTCTGCTTCCCATAGAGACAGTGCTCACAAAATTCAAAATCAGAGAAACTCAAATGCAGTACATAACCCAAACGGCATAAGAGTTTCATTCCAGTCTAACTCATGTGCCCCAACCTACAATGCCACAAAGAAGTGCTTGGCTACTCGGTTATTGCAACAACATGATCAAACACCCCTAATACATGTAAGGGATACAAAGTCCCACACTTGGCACCCCTGGCCAAAAGCATAGATCCCTTCTGAATTTTCCAACTCTGAAAGCCAAAAGTGGTGTGAAAACCAGCATCATCTAGCTGACCCACTGAAATAAGACTCTTGGTCAACTTAGGCACATGTCTCACATCTTTCAAAATAAATGCAGACCCATTTGCAAAAGAAAACTTTATGTCACCTACTCCCGCTATGTCACATGCATAGTCATTTCCAAGATGCACACAACCTATCTTTCCACTATCATAAGTGGAGAACCATTCCCTATGGGGAGTAACATGGAATGAAGCACCAGAATTCAAAATGCAATCCTGGGAATATGCATCATCTGAAGTGGTAAGAAACTCTGTAGATAAACTAGACATGAAGAGAACGTCATTGTCACTATCATGTGTGACTGCATTGATCCCCTCGATCTTCACTTTTCCTTTGTCCTCCCTTGGACTCTCTTCCTTTTGATTTGCACCCTAATTTGCATTCTTTTTCTTATCCTTTTGCTCTCTTTTGATTTGCTACGAGACTTCCCTCTTTCTTGGGACTTCCCCCTGAACTGTGATGTGCCCCTTTGCACATTTAAGGCTGCATCCTACTTGTTGCCGTCCTACTCCATCCTCGGCCAACAAGCTACCCACAACATCGTCAAATTTTAGTACTCCACCAGATGCAGAGTTACTGACAGCTGTAGGGAAGGTATCCCATGAGGATGGATTTGAACATAAGAGAAATATTGCCTTAGTCTCCGCATTAAAATTCATCTTCTGAGCCTTAAGCTGGCTGAAAATAATATTGAACTCATTCAAGTGAGAAGCAATGGAGACCCCTTCCTTCATCTGCAGCTCAAACAACCTCTTCATGAGGTAAACTTTATAAGAGGCAGTTTCCTTCTCATAAGTGGCACACAATTTCTTCCATAAATCTTCCGTAGTCTGCTCATTTACTACTCTGAAATAAATTGACTCCGCAAGATGAAGTCTAATAGTAAACTTTGCTAATGCATCGAACTTATTCCAATCATCCTCAGACATATCCGCAGGCTTAGCTTCAATACCTGCCAAGGGTTTAATCTGCTTCTTTTGAATAAGCATATCCCTTATCTGTTCTTTCCACAAAGAAAAGTTTGTCCCATCAAACTTTTTAATACTGAAAAACTCCTTTTCAGACATGGAAGAGAATGCCATGATGCAAATGAAGCAAAATCCCAAATGCTAGTGCCTGCAAGAGAGAATCACACCAAATACTAGGTGCACCCAAATGTGTATGCCACAATAGAGTGAAATATCACCAAAACTCAAAGCTCAAAGCATCAAAAGATACAACTGACTCATGTGCATGTACTATGCATCCATATGAGCAAATCTGGCCCAAAAGAAAATGCCAACTGCAATGGCAATCCAAAATGCCAATAAGTGCCAAATGGCTCAAGCATAAACACCGTCCACTGGCATATGCATCAATGTATCTCATCCAAGAGAGCATAGCACGATCAGTGCATCACCTGCAATGTGTCAAAGCTGTCCCTCAACATAAAATAGCATCCATGTGCAAAGTGTCCATAAGAAATAGCATCCCACAAGGCAATCTGGGCCTATCAACGCATCCAATAAGGACCGCAATGCATCCAAATGGCCTATAAATCATCCATTGCAACCCAATGCACACCATGAATTAGCGCACACATTGCTCAAACTGCAACCATAGTGATCTGCATAAGGTATGCTTAAGAAATCGTGGTCCCACGGAAATGACCTCTACTAAAAATAAAACCTGAGATGCATCAAAACATGGGCACCATTGCATAATTGGACTCAGCCAGAAAATTTGCAAATATCTCTCTTCTATCAGAACTCCAAAATCCCAACCGATGACTGAGAAATGGGAGTCAACACTTATCCACTACCATGTGGCATAAATCTAAGGTTTCAAATGAAAAATGCATAACAGAGAGACGAAATCGAATACACAGAGATCTATAACTCTGAAAATACTCCACCGAATCGTGCAAGAACTGGCAGGAAGTGGTTTTTGGGCATCCGAAATGCAATGGGACAAACGGTTTTGGAAACTGTGGCTCAATCACTAGGTCCAACACACGGACTGAAAAACGTTTTTAGAAACAGAGCTATTTGTAAACTCCACCAGAGTGCAAATGATGAGCAACATAGAAGTTTTAGGACCTCCTGAGTCCACCGGAACTAATAGATCTGCAAATGGTTGCTCCAAACTTGAGTTCCAACACCCGGGCAGAAAAACGCAGAAACTGACAGAGTGAGTCAGAAATCCAATGAAATGATCCCAGATTCAAGAATGAAGGTGTTTCCAAGCTCGTGAAGTGAAGTGGATACCAAAAGTAAGCAATAGTTGCCTCTACAAGTCAATACGGAGTCTCTGTAATTGAATGGAACAGGGAAAAGCACAAAAAATGACTTTTTCTTTGAAAACACTTGACAGGCTCTCAAAACCACTTCGCAAAACCAAAGTGACTTTTCCAAAGGTTCCTCCAAGGTCTCTGCACACTCGGATGCAAGTAAAGTCACCCACAAAGCTTCCCACAGAGCTTCTCCTTCCTCCCATAAAGTTGCTAGCTTCCAAGCATTCACACACGCTCTGGTAGATCACTCAAGCTCTGATACCAATTGAGAGTGCTCTCAACGGAAGCAAGAACGGAAGAGGGAGAGAGAGAGACAGAGAGCCACACGAGTTTTGGTGGGTGTAGAACACCCTAATCTTCTTTTTCATTCATTTATATATGTGTTTGAGTATTGTACATAATCGGGGTAAAGGCACAGTGACCTTTAACCCCCACAAAAGGTTAAGTGCAAATATTGCCAAACACAAGCTCTCCTGTTTTATTTCATATGATCATGCAAAGATTCCTCCTTTTCTTCAAAGAAGATTTGCCACAATTGGTGAACCCCTTCCCTCTTCTCCAAGATCAACTCCTCATGCCTCTACAAGAAAAGCTCCCTCTACTTTTGTTGCTGCTGTTTCCATACAGGTTCTACTTTTGGGTGCCTCTCCATCAACTCCCCTTCTATGGCTGTTGACTCATCCAAACAGGGTCAAACTGCCTCTCTAGGAGCCAAAACTCAGATCCATGGCTCTGGCTCTTCTACTCAGAATACTCCTATCCCTGCTGATCTTACCCTGCTGTCATCCATGTCTATTGACCCTCTACAGGGCCTTTCTGCTTCTCATGGTCATTCTACTGACACTACTGTTGCCCAGGGACATTCTTCAGACACCTCTGCTACTGCTATCTTAGATTTCAAGGAAGATACCTTCAACTTTTCATTTCATCCTTGAGATGTCTTCTTTAGGAGTTTATACTTTTGTTGATCCTCAGGATGTAAGGGCTCTTTTAGCCACAACAGTCAGTATGACATGATATAAAGCAATAAATATGCACTACTTTGTTTGCCCAAAAAATGAATAAGTGGACCAAGGTGTAAAGGTCCTAAGGTCTAATTAGAAGGTCTCAATGTCTTAAAACGTCTTATTAGAAGGTCATGAGGTCCAAAGATCCAAATTAAAGGTCTCGTGGTCTTGAGGTCTTGAAGTCCAATTAAGAAGGTCCTAAGGTAAAACAATGACCAAAGGCTTTCAAATGGGGGCATGAGCCCCCACATGTAACTTCATCTTGCTCCACTAGCTCAAGGTCATAGAGCCAAGTGGATGTGTGCCATAAAGGACCACAGTCTGTACCTCCCCTTCAAGTAAAGCCATCATGCGTATTTTCTAGTACCCAATTAAAAGGCACAAAAGTGTATGCATGTGCGAAGCACATTAAATATGCACTGTGTAGTGGCATTGCAGCCTAAGGCTTGGTGCGCACGAGAAGAGAAATGCGAGGCAGGTTGTGGTTTTCCAAGGCTGGAACAAATTTCGAGGGAGTTTTGAAGCACCATTGGAGTAAAGATTGGCACCTCTACTTTGGAGGATGCCATTTGACACACCAAAGCACCATTTGTGCTCACCCAATCAAATGATGCCACCCACACCTCTGTAGCACATAGAGAGATCTTGAAGCTTGTCAAAAGCCACCCTCATCTCCCTATAACTCATTAGATGGTTCATTTAACGCAGATCATTGTTCACACAGATTTAATCGAAACTCAACTTCACGCACCAATAGACCTATGTGCATTGGCTCTAATAATGCAAGGCCACCCAAGACTACGCCATTGCGGGGCCACCCAGTATTGTGCAGCATATAGCATAGTCAACCTCATTATTTAATGCCTCAAAAAGGCAATAGACTGCACAAGACCCACTACTCCGTTCCCCTTTTTCATTGAAGCGTGTGTCTTAGACTCCACGCCATGGCTCCTCTTCTATGAGACCTTCAACTGCAATAATCAATGATCAGTCCCGACACATGTCCCAAGCTTGTGCATTGGGAGGAAGGTGATGAGGACACGGCTGAGCAGTGCCTCCATGGCGGTTCCCATAACTCAATGAGTTAATGAAAGCGTGTGCATCTTGTTTGTAGTAAGTGTTACTTAGATTTACTATTGAACAAAGAATGTAGGTACTAGATACACGTATGCTCTTACCTTGTCACAACACCCATGAGCTAAACTTATAGTCAATAGTTTTTTCCTCCATGTAGTGATTTACAATGCTCACTATGGAAGACTAGGTGGAATTTATAGAGGTGTCCTCCGCATAAATGAAGGGTCACCCAAGAAATGAAGGGTCACTTTGCCTATTCACTACCCATTCCTTTCCTCGAAAAATTAAGGGTCACTTGCTAATTTCTCATATCCAACAACCATGATGCACACATTCTTATTTTTTAATCCATAAGCAAGGGTTAATATATGCTATTGATCAATTAGCTACCCTTTGTGGTTGAGTGACTTTAGCACAAATAAAGATCATGTGCTAATTGACTTATGACATTAATTTTACGCACTAATTGACTTATGACATTAATTTTATGGGGTTACTTTAATGCTTTTGCCCCCCTTTTTTTTCTGCTAGGAGCTTTATGACTCATTAAATGCCATGTACAAAAAGCATTTTATTGGAACCGATTATAAAGAATATCCTTTCTTGACCATAACTAAGCAACAAGCTTTTCAACTCATTAAATGCTATGCAAAAGGTTGGCCTATAAAGTACATCCATTCTTGAATTTAATTGTCAAGAAGGGGTGTGTGTGTGTGTGTGTGTGTGTGTGTGTGTGTGCACTAAAGGTGTCCATTCTTGAATGTTGGTCCAACATTAAGACGCTATCATGAGCCATAATTATTTGTTTTGGAGCATTTGAAGGATTGATAAGATATTTAACACCCAAACTATTTTAATGGTTCATTCTTTGAAGGCTAATCAAACATTACGATGTTGTAAAGAGCATATATTTATGTGTGTGTGTGTGTGTGTGTGTTACCTATCATTTCAATGAATCTAAATCTCCACTAATCCATGCTCTTAGTCAACACTTTGAAAGGCCCCTAGGAGGCATTGCTTTATCAAGACTATGTTCACATTTACGTTAGTGCTAACGGGTGCAGTAGAGTCTAGAGATAATCCTCAAGAAAAGAGAAATCCATTTAATTACTCTAGCTACATTTCACATTGGGAATCCAAGAGAATAACATTTTGTCAATTACTCCAATGGTGAAAGCCATAAGGCAGTTTCTAAATTAAGCAAGTTACAAGGTATTTCACTTCAAGTTCTTAAATTGCAAACACATATAATTATGTAAGCATGCATAACAGGATCAAGAGCACTATATCTCTCTCTCAAGTGTATTCTTCAGGGTTGCCAACGTCTTCTTCCGCAATATCATGCCCAAGACTCTACTTGCAAATCTGACAGAGAGGTGTGCCAACTCACTTAGCATCATCACAACAAAAATGAAAGTTAGAACAATATATTTTTGATGTGGAAGCCAGGCTTCAAGGCCGGCACATAGTTGTTATCCTTGTCACTCAATCTAGATTAGCATTAATAAAATCTTGGCATTTTCAAGACAGTTGGCATTTATAAATTTTATCAAGTGCTTATACAAGTAATTCACATGAAATCTACATCGATACGGGGGATTAAGATGAAGCATTTCTAAAATATATACTGAATTAGATAATATGCTTTTGACTATCCCAAAATAGAGGGTGTTATAAGCAAATGGTAATCAATTTTACAAAGGACTCCCTTCTCAAGTAGTGACGAAAATTTATGGACAGCCATATTGCATGCTGCATATCTTTCCATATATAAGGAATCGCATTCTGACTTGAACTGAGAAGTTGCAAATCTATGGACAAGCTATAATTTTTCTTTTGGAAGCATATCAGCAAAAGTTATACTTTCTACAAAACAGCTACGAGTTGTTTTGCTACAGCCAGTAAATTACTGCTAGTGACGAAAATTTGTGGACAACCATATTGCAAGCTGCATTTCTTCCAATACATAAGGAATCGTATTCTACTTTGAACGGAGAAGTTTTAGATCTTTGGACAAGCTATAATTTTTATTTTAGGAGCGTATTAATCAAACATTCATAGCAGAAGTTATACTCTCTACAAAATAGCTAAAAGTTGCTATTGTTACAGCCAGTAAATTACTACAATTAGCCAGTTCACAAAAGTGAAGTGTAAACAATAAAACCGACTAAAGAGAATTAGTGCTTGCTCTACTAGCATCCTTTCTCTTTCATCTATAGTAAAGTAAAAGATTATGAGAAACATAACCAGAAGAATCAGGAGCTCAAAATCCTCTTAAGTGTAACTCCATGCCATAACAGTCTAGTAATCATGATAAGAGCCATGCCACATAAAGTATAAAGCTACACTACTACAAGTATATAGTAGTTCTAGCATACTACTAGGCATGACAATCTAGAAATAGAGCACACTTAAAGCATATCAAACATAAGCATATCCTTCAACAATGCAATTCTAAGCGTCTGTCCAAGCTTGTGTACGTGAATTACATGCACCAATTGTGGGTAGAGGATATCCAAATCATGAGCATATGATTACACCATCTACTTGCATGCTCAAACTAGATGACAATCCATGCTCAAACTGCCCATCGTCCTTAGTTTGAGCAGATCGAGTAAGGTAAACTGATAAAAGTTATAGTACTCGAACTCCTTTCACACAAATTGCCCTTAGTCCTCAGTTTGAGTAGATCCACCAGTGAGGTAAAGTGCTAGTCTCTAGTATGCCCAAAACCTTCACCAAAGTGCAACGGCATTTAATATCACAATGGGGAAGATCAAGGAAAGGGCAGATCGTAGTCTTCCCTTTTGTAGCGACTATCCAGATGCAGTGTAACACACGGAAGTAAGGAAATGAACAAGCTATCGCAACTTGTTTAAAATGAAATGTAGAGAAAAGGTAACAGCCGTGCTGGTCTAAAACCATGGAGCAACTAACACACCGGAATGAGGTAACAGCCATGCTGGTCCAAAACCATGAAGCAACTAACACCGGGTGTGCAACGTGATAAGGCTTTTCAATTTCCAATTTAGAATGAACCTGACAGAAAGCTAAGGAGACAATGCAACTCTCGTCTCTAAACTCGTAATTTACTGCAGCAACCATGTCTTCATGCTGCCAGTGAGAGGGAGGCAACTGAATCTACTTAATCACGTACAGTGTTGAGTTTCAAAGTCATAGAGATACCCAAGCAAGTATACCAACGTGACCAAAGCGCAGTTACTAACATCATGCAAAGCTGCAAGCAGTAAGAAGCCAAGAGCAAGAACTATGCCAAAGCGTAGTTAGGCTAACATCATGCAAAGTTGCAAGCAGTAAGCTGCCAGCTCCTCAGGCCTTCTCGCATAGCCGTATCAAGAAACTATGTACCCCATGTACATTGCATATACACCACAGCGAGCTATTCAACAAAGGCAAGCATTAAGGGCTTGAGTGAAGGTTGGCCATTATAGAGCCACAAATACAGGGAAGGTCGGCTCACAATACAGTCACAAATCTCTGACTGTGTAAGCTTATGATCATACTCAGCAGCCACAATCACAATGCAGTACATAGTAGGCTCCGTAGCTACATTCGGGAGCTCCCAGGTCAAGAATATTGTCCAACATATTATCATGCTGATGATAATATGTAGTGGACTGTAGCAGACAAGAGCTTATGATTTTTGGTCCCATTCAAGACGGTTATCTCCTAAGTGTTGGTCTCAGCATTCATGAGGTTTTCCTCATTGCCCACGAGCTTCAGAGGCACGGCCTGCTCGTGGTCATGGTTTCATGGAGTGGTCGCTTGTCCGAGCCACTTATTGAGCTCCTCCTAGTCACTAGTCACTTGTCACAAGTTGGATACTCTGTATTGTTATTCGCATTGATCATAAGCAACCATGTTTCGCCAGGCCTTCCATGCAAGCACTGATATCACGTGCTCAGGGCTTCCTAGCACTGGCACAGCAAAGTTTTTCTTGGGGATTCCTAGCACTGGCAAAGCTTCGAGAACTCTGATGTTCACCCAGAACAGGTCCAAGGGATAGAGTGATGGAGAGCCAAGTATTCGGCTCTTACTTGACCCTCCACACACACACATTTAGAAGGGAGTCATTTACAAGGAAGGGAGGCTCATGGAGAAGTCGGCTGAGCAAAAGAGCAGTCACGGTAAGAGTGTCGGGAAGCTGCTAGTCACGGTAAAACCTTAGGCAATGGAGTGAAGACTCCTAGACTCATCCGTGACACGCTCGCTCCCCGTTCAAGTTTCACGTGCTCAAATTTTTGAGAGCTACAAGCTATGGAATGCAGGTGTACAAATGGAGCAAGAAATTGCATTCTACCAAGGGGGGAAAACAATCATCGGCCATCGTTCCAGCAAATAATAAGTTATGTCACATATCGAGCCCGGCTACTAGTGAGCAGCAATGATGCTTACAGCCTAAGTGAGTTACCTGGGATTGCTCCACCACTAAAGTCTGTGTAGTTGAGCTATGCTTGCAAGTATATCGCTTGCTTGTGCACGAGTTCATCAGCAAGACAATACCCTCCCAAACTGGATTTTCGGTTGAGTATGGCATTGGAGCTTATACACGCTGCTTGGAGTTCACCTACTTCGCTTGCAGAACAGAGAGAAGTGTTCACGCTAGAGCTCCTCGATTCATGCAGGCTTTGAACAGTCCTCCGTTGCGGAGAGGGGGAAGAAAGAAAGAGGGGGAAAGAGAGGGATGTTCTTCAAGTTGCCACGCTGCTCTTCATCTCCCTCGCGACACACATGTAATGAGGCACACATGTGCATGTGCATGTGCATGTGCATGTGTACCCACCTTTGCCCCAGTAGGGTACATTACACTAGGTGAGACACTAGGCCATCACCTAGTGTGATGACCTTCTATCTACCCGAAAGAGACAAAAGTATCTGTAAGTCCAATTTAAAGATTAATAGAGAGAGAAGTGAGGGGGAAGGGAGATGTTTAAGTGAGGGTTTCAAGAGTAAAAGCAAAGGTCATAGAGTGAAGCTTTAGATGATAGTAATGCCAAGGAAGGGAAAGGAAAGAAGGAAGGGAAGGAAAAAGGGGGGAAGTGGTCTATTTTGAGAAGTGTTTGGGATACAATAGTTATTGAAGATGTGAAACTCAAATGGTTGCTGAGAGAGGAAGTGTTGCTCCAGTGAGCAATGAAGTGAGTCGAGAGGCAAAGAGCCATAATGACTTAAATGTACTATGTGCAACCGTCCAGAGTTGCAGAGGAAAACATGACTATGTATGTTCACGAGACTTGACAAAACCCCATTTCATAGAGAAATGAAAACAATTTTGGTAATAGAAATAAAAGAGAAAACTGCTATGAGCCATTACAGAAAACCAAGAGGAGCACAATTTGCAAAAGACTTATAGAATCCATGACTATATAGGCAAGCTCTGCTTTGATAAGTCATCACAAGCTTTACTATTATTGAAGAGGGGAGTCTACATACCTGCCACTATCCAATAAGAAAATTGATAAGAAATATATTTTAACTTAGTTGGGAAGACAAGTGTCATAAACACCCCTCCCTTGTTATCGCGATCATAATAAAAATAGTTACTCATGCTATAGACTTATAAAGTTAATTTTTGATATTATGCTTTAAGTGTAAAAATAAATGGGGTGAGTATAAGGAAAAGTAAATAAATGGTTACGTAAGGCGAAAAAACTTAGTGTGTTTAAGTGTGTGAATGTAAAGGCGAAGGAGGAGGGGAGAAAATAAGGATTAGAGCAATAAATGTAATTTTAAGATTTAGAGCACAAGGGAAGGAGAATTTATAAGATAGAGGAGCTTAAAGGAATTTCAAAGGTATATAAAGAAATAATTTTAAGAATTTTGAAACAAAAGAAAATTAAAGACAGAATTTTAAAGAAGGAATTTCAAAGAAAGAAAATTTAGAAATTTTGGGAAGAATTAGGGAAAATAGAAAGGAATTGAAGGAATTAGGGGGAAAACGAACAATTAGGGGAAAATAAGAAATTAGGATAAGAATTAAAGAAAAAAGAAATAGGGAACAATTAGGGGAAAATGGGAAATTATAATAAAATAAAATAAATTAGGAAAAAAGGGGGGGGGAGAGGAAAAGAAAAACTTAGGAAAAAATAGGGAGAGGAGAAGTTTGAGAGAGTTGAACTAAGGAAATTTAGGAAAAAGAGAGGAGTGATTAGTGAGAAGAGAAAATAGGGAAATTGGAAGAACTAAGGGGAAGTTTAGAAAGAGAGGGACAGAGAGAGACAGAGACAGAGACACAAAGAGAGAGCGAGAGAGAGAAATATTTAAAAAGGAAAAATAGACAAAATAGGGAGAAAAATAATATGAAAATTTTAGAAAGATTTTAGAAAATTTTAGAAAAATAGGAAAACATTAGGAGAAAAAATCTTTTTATTTAAAAATAGGTTTTAAATTAGAAAAAAAAAGGGGGGGGGGGAAGTTGAGAAAGTGTTTGAGTGAAATTAGAAGAAAGAGAGAGAGTGTGGGAGGAAGTTTTATTTGAGGAGAGAGAGAGGGGAGAGGTAGTTTAAAAAGTTTTACCAAAGGGGCAACAAGGGAAAGAATGTAAGTTGCATGGAAAAAATGAAGAAAAGGATTGTGTGTGTGTGTGTGTGTGTGAGAGAGAGAGAGAGAGAGATTCATAGATAGGGAATATTCTTCAATTTTTGCATTTTATAAATTATAGATTGGTATATATTTATTAATATTTATCAAAGTTAGTTTTTGTAACTATTTTAGTATGTCAAATTTATTTTATATTTTTATATTTGTTGGTGCATACATGTATTTAATTTAATTAGATCTATCAATACATGTGTATTAATTTTTTTAATGGAGATTTATAATGAAGGATATTTAAATTTAGTTATTAAATTATGTAAAAAAATACATGAAAATTTTGTCAATTTGGTCAGTATAGGCCATAGATGGTTGTCAAAAAAATGGATTAAGCGTGTTTGACCTATTTTTAGGGGTTCTAACCTAGGCATCCTCCCTACAAATGTGCCCTACTCTTTTGAAAAATTTTGGGGTTGTTTGTACTAAATTATGGACACCCTATAAAATTTCTAGTTTGGTAGGTCAAACCCGAAGATGATGGCCAAAAAAAGGATACTATTGCAGGATGTCCTAGCTGGACCTTCCAAAAAGAAGACAAATGCCCACTTTCACTAAGCATTTCAAGATAAGTATGAATAATTTAGGAAAGGATAAAATTAGGAGAAAATAAAATTGAAAAAATTAGGATATTAAGGAAATAAGGAAAAAATAGAAATAAATAGGAAAGGATGAAAAGGTGGGAATAATTAGGGGAAAATGGAAAATTTTGGGAATAAATCAGGGAAAAAGGGGTAATTAGGGGGAAAACTACGGGGGGGGAAGGGGGGGCGAGGGCGGGGGGATTTTGGGTTGGTTTGGGAGGAATTAGTTAGGAACAAATTAGGAATCTTTCAGGAAAATTTACTCATTAGGATATGAACAAGGGATTAATAACGAACAAATTAGGAAAAGAAATAGAATAAGAGAAAAGTTATGGGAACCTCTCCCCTCCTCTCAAGTACCTCCCCTTGCCCTACTAGGAATTCAGAACGTGGGATTAGGCAATCAGAACTAGATTTTGAAGCCCACCGCTAGGGCAAGTGGGGTTATGGGGACCTCTCCCCTCGTCTCTCATACCTCCCCTTGCCCTACTCTAAGCATTCCGAAGGTGGGATTAGGCAATCAAAAGTAGATTCTGAATGCCCGCTAGGGCAAGTGGGGTTATGGGGACGTCTCCCCTCCTCTCTCGTAGCTCCCCTTGCCCTACTAGGCATTCAAAAGATGGGATTAGGTAATCAAAAGTAGATTCTGAATGCCTGTTAGGGCAAGTAGGGTTATGTGTATGATGCTCTTCTATGGCCTCTTGGGGGTCCACTTCGCCTTCGCCCTCTAAAATCACTTCTTCCACCTTGGTCATAAAACAAATTGTCTCTTCCACTACTTGTGGAGGCTTTGAGCACAATCTTTACCTCTTCCATCATCCATAATGCAACCAGCTCCTCAAAATGAGGCATAGTGCCATGCATGGAAATAGGAGTGTCCAAAGATTTGTATTGAGGGCCTACACCCTTCAAGGTGATAGACACCAAATCATCATCTTCCACATTGCAATTTATAGAGGTTAAGTCTTCCGTAATTTGCCTTATCTCAGCCACATAGTCGATGATGCTTCTATTTCCTTTCCACATTCCGTGGAGTCGCTACTTGAGTTGAAATTTCCTTGCCTCCGTGCTTGTGCCATATAATTTGTGAGCGATATCCCAAGCTTCTTTAGGCATGCTAGCCTTCTTGTGGGGGTTAAAGCTCACTGTGCCTTTACCCCAGTTATGTACAATACTCAAACACATATATAAATGAATGAAAAAGAAGATTAGGGTGGTTCTACACCCACCAAAACTTGTGTGCTCTCTATCTCTCTCTCTCTCCTTCTTCCGTTCTTGCTTCCATTGAGAGCACTCTCAACTGGTATCAGAGCCCGGGTGATCTAGCTGAGCGCGCGTGAATGCTTGAAGCTCAGCAGCTCTGTGGGAGGAAGGAGAAGCTCTGTGGGAAGCTTTGTGGGCGACTTTACTTGCATCCGAGTGTGCAGAGCCTTGGAGAAACCTTTGGAAAAGTCACTTTGGCTTTGCGAAGTGGATTTGAGAGCTTGTTAAGAGCTTTCAAAGAAAAAGTCATTTTTTGAGCTTTTCCCTGTTCCGTTCGATGACAGAGACTCCATATTGACTTGTAGAGGCAACTATTGCTTGCTTTTGGTGTCCACTTCACTTCAGGAGCTTGGAAACACCTTCATTCTTGAATCTAGGATCATTTCATTGGATTTCTGACTCACTGTGTCAGTTCCTGCATTTTTTGCCCGGGTGTCAAGTTTGGAGCAACCATTTGCAGATCTGTCAGTTCTGGTGGACTCAGGAGGTCCTAAAACTTCTATGTTGCTCATCATTCGCACTCCGATGGAGTTTACAGATAGCTCTGTTTCCAAAAACGTTTTTCAGTCCGTGTGTTGGACCCAGTGATTGAGACCACGGTTTCTAAAACCGTCTGTCCCATTGCATTCCGGACGCCCAAAAACCCCTACCTATCAGTTCTTGCAAGATTCGGTGGAGGATTTTCAGAGTTATAGATCTCTGTGTATTCGATTCCGTCTCTCTGTTATGCATTTTTCATACTAAGGTTTTGAAACCTTAGATTTATGCCACATGGCAGTGGATAAGTGTTGACTCCCATTTCTCACTCATCGGTTGGGATTTTGGAGTTTTGGCAGAAGAGAGATATTTGCAGATTTTCTTGCTGATTTCGATTATGCAATGGTGCCCATGTTTTGAGGCATCTCAGGTTCTATTTTCAGTAGCGCTCATTACCATGGGACTATGATTTCTTGAGCATACCTTATGCAGATCACTCTTGTTGCAGTTTGAGCAGTGTGCACTCATTCGTGGTGTGCATTGGGTTGCAGTGGATGATTTATAGGCCGTTTGGATGCATTGCAGTCCTTATTGGATGCACTGATAGGCCCAAATTGCCTTGTGGGATGCTATTTTTATGGATGCTTTGCACATGGATGCTATTTTAAGCTGAGGGACAGCTTTGACACATTGCAGGTGATGCACTGATAGTGCTATGCTCTCTTGGATGAGATATTATTGATGCATATGCGAGTGGACGATGTTTATGCTTGAGTCATTTGGCACTTATTGGCATTTTCTTTTGGGTCAGATTTGCTCATATGGATGCATAGTATATGCACATGAGTCAGATGCATCTTTTGATGCTTTGAGCTTTGAGTTTTTTTGGTGATATTTCAGTCTATTGTGGCATACACATTTGGGTGCACCTGGTATTTGGTGTGATTCTCTCTTGCAGGGACTAGCATTTGGGATTTTGTTTCATTTGCATCATGGCATCCTCTTCCACGTCTGAAAAGGAGTTTTTCAGCATTAAAAAGTTTGATGCGACAAACTTTTCTTTGTGGAAAGAACAAATAAGGGATGTGCTTATTCAAAAGAAGCAGATTAAACCCTTGGCAGGGATTGAAGCTAAGCCTGCAAATATGTCTGAGGATGATTGGAATGAGTTGGATGCATTAGCAAAGTCTACTATTAGACTTCATCTTGCAGAGTCAGTTTATTTCACAATAGTAAATGAGCAGACTACGGAAGATTTGTGGAAGAAACTGTGTGCCACTTATGAGAAGGAAATTGCCTCTAATAAAGTTTACCTCATGAAGAGGTTGTTTGAGCTGCAGATGAAGGAAGGGGTCTCCATTGCTTCTCACTTGAATGAATTCAATATTATTTTCAGCCAGCTTCAGGCTCAGAAAATGAATTTTGATGCGGAGACTAAGGCAATATTCCTCTTATGTTCATTGCCATCCTCATGGGATACCTTCCGTACAGCTGTTAGTAACTCTGCACCTGGTGGAGTGCTGAAATTTGATGATGTTGTGGGTAGCTTGTTGGCCGAGGAGATTAGACGGAAGTCTATGGATGGCAACAAGCAGGATGCAGCCTTAAATGTGCAAAGGGGCAGATCACAGTTCAGGGGGAAGTCCCAAGAAAGAGGGAAGTCACGTAGCAAATCCAAGGCATGGAACATTGAGTGTTACCACTGTGGCAAGAAGGGCCATATGAAAAAGGATTGCTACAAGCTAAAAAGAGAGCAAAGGGATAAGAAAAAGAATGCAAATCGGGGTGCAAATCAAAAGGAAGAGAGTCCAAGGGAGGACAAAGGAAAAGTGAAGATCGAGGAGATCAATGCAGTCACACATGATAGTGACAATGACGTTCTCTTCATGTCTAGTTTATTTGCAAAGTTGCTTACCACTTCAGATGATGCATATTCCCAGGATTGGATTTTGGATTTTGGTGCTTCATTCCATGTTACTCCCCATAGGGAATGGTTCTCCACTTATGATAGTGGAAAGACAGGTTGTGTGCATCTTGGAAATGACTATGCATGTGACATAGTGGGAGCAGGTGACATAAAGTTTTCTTTTGCAAATGGGTCTGCATTTGTTTTGAAACATGTGAGACATGTGCCTAAGCTGACCAAGAGTCTTATTTCAGTGGGTCAGCTAGATGATGCTGGTTTTCACACGGCTTTTGGCTTTCAGAGTTGGAAAATTCAGAAGGGCTCGATGCTTTTGGCCAGGGGTGCCAAGTGTGGGACTTTGTATCCCTTACATGTATCAGGGGTATTTGATCATGTTGTTGCAATAACCGAGCAGCCAAGCACTTCTTTGTGGCATTGCAGGTTGGGGCACATGAGCCAGAATGGAATGAAACTCTTATGCCGTTTGGGTTATGTACCGCATTTGAGTTTCTCTGATTTTGAATTTTGTGAGCACTGTCTCTATGGGAAGCAGACTAAATCAGCCCATAAAAGAAGGGGAAAGAAAGAGTTTGAAAAGCTTGATTTGGTGCATTCAGATGTATGTGGTCCCATGCCTACACGGTCATTAGGCGGGGCTGAATACTATGTGACATTCATTGATGATGGAACTAGGAAAGTGTGGGCTTATGCTATAGCTCGGAAGAGTGATGTGTTCTAGGTATTTCAGAAATGGCTGGCCTTGGTTGAGAATCAGTCAGGTAGAATGCTTAAATGCCTACCGACTGACAATGGTGGAGAGTATCTCTCTCATGACTTTCAGCATTTCTGTGATACACGTGGGATTAAGAGGGAGCTCACATCCCCTCATACTCCAGAGCAAAATCCAGTTGCAGAAAAGATGAACCGTACCATTCAAGAAAGGTTGCAATGCATGCTTTCCAATGCAAGTTTTCTGGTGGTTTTTGGGCTGAGGCAATGAAGACTGCAGTGCATGTGATCAATAGATCACCTAGTAAGAGTTTGGATGGTGGTATTCCTGAAGAGGCATGGAGTGGCAAGAAGCCCTCTTACTCTCATTTGCGTATATTTGGGTGTGAGGCATATGCACATGTGCCAAAAGAGCTTCGAAAGAAGCTAGATCCTAAGTCTAGGAAATGCATCTTTCTGGGTTATGGTGAAAGTGGAGAGATGGGCTATCGTCTCTGGGATCCAGAAGCAAAGAAGATCATACGCAGCCATGATGTGGTCTTCAATGAGAAGAAGATGAATAAGGCACCCATGAGGGATGTGGAAATGAGGAGAATCACTTTCCAGGATGTGAATCCACCTGCATATGTTGATAGACAACAAGCTGTCCATGCACCAAATGTGCAAGAAATGGTACAACCAAGTACTCCCACAGGTATACAATCAAGGGTAGATGATGGATCATCTACTGGTGGAAATGATGAGCCAAATGTGGCTGATATGCAAGTGGGACAGCAAGCTGAAATGCCCTTGAGAAGATCATCTAGAGTGTCTAGACCGCCTGATAGGTTTGTTCCAGGGGTAGACTATGTGATGCTTACTGATTGCGGGGAGCCTTCTTGCTATAGAGAGGCTATGATGCGTGAGGATCAACGCAAGTGGGAGTATGCTATGCAATCAGAGATGAGTTCACTTATGAAGAATAAGACTTGGGACTTGGTTTGTTTGCCACATGGAAAGAAAGCATTGCCATGTAAATGGGTCTACAAAATGAAGGTCACAGGTGATGATGTGCCTAGCTACAAGGCCCGTTTGGTTGCTAAAGGGTTCAAGCAAGAGAAGGGTGTGGACTTTGATGAGATATTCTCTCCGGTTGTGAAGATGACCACACTTAGATGCATGCTTGGACTAGTGGCATCAGAGGATATGGAGCTTATGCAGATGGATGTCAAGACAGCTTTCTTGCATGGGGATTTGCATGAGGAAATTTACATGGTGCAGCCGGAAGGCTTTGAAGAAAAGGGCAAAGAGCATTTAGTTTGCAAGCTAAAGAAGAGTCTCTATGGTCTTAAGCAAGCGCCTAGAGAATGGTATCAGAAGTTTGATGCTTTCATTCGGTCCCAGGGTCTTAGAAGGAGTGAAATTGATCACTGCCTCTACACTAAAAGGGCTAAGGATAATAGCCTGATAATCCTGGCACTATATGTGGATGATATGCTATTGGCTAGCAAGAATACTCATGAGCTAGATGCATTAAAGGCCAAGTTGCATGAGGCCTTTGATATGAAGGATTTGGGACTTGCAGGTCATATTCTTGGTATGTGCATCACGCGTGATTGGAGTAGGAAACTCCTTTGGCTTTCACAAAAAGAGTATGTTACAAAAGTATTGCAGCGTTTCAATATGGAGGGGGGGAAGGCAGTCAGTACTCCATCGCCTCCATATGTATTGCCTCCATATGTGAAACTGAGTCATACAGATACTCCCAAATCAGAAGAGGAGAGGGCCATGATGGCCAAGGTTCCTTATGCATCAGCGGTTGGGAGTCTTATGTATGCTATGATAGCTACTAGACCAGACATTGCATTTGCAGTGGGAGTTGTTAGCTGGTATATGGCTAATCCAGGAAAGAGGCATTGGGAGGCAATTAAGTGCATCATGAGGTACAGGAAGGGTACCAAGGAGATGTGCATTTGCTTTGGTAAAGGAGACATGCGTGTACTTGGGTACACAGATTCAGACTATGCAGGGCATGTGGATAGTAGGAGATCCACTTCTGGTTATGTGTTCACCTTTGCAGGTGGTGCAGTGTCGTGGATGTCTCGTGCACAGAAGTGCATTGCTTTTTCTACCACAGAGGCTGAGTATGTTGCAGCCACAGAGGGTTGCAAGGAGGCTATATGGCTTGATCGGCTAGTGGGAGATTTGGGGATTCATACAGGTGTACCGACATTGCATAGTGATTCCATGAGTGCTATTCAGCTAGCACGGAATCCGGTATTTCATGCAAAGACCAAACACATTGAGGTCAGGTACCATTTCATCAGGGAGGTACTTGAGGACAAGCGCATAGAGCTTGTCAAGGTTCATACAGATGATAACCCTGCAGATATGCTGACGAAGAGTCTACCTAGTCAGCAGTTTGAGTATTGTCGTGTATTGATGGGCATTGGATAGTATGCTCACTGGTTGTTCTCCCTTAAAGGCACATTGTCCTTTAAGTGGGAGGTTGTGGGGGTTAAAGGTCACTGTGCCTTTACCCCAGTTATGTACAATACTCAAACACATATATAAATGAATGAAAAAGAAGATTAGGGTGGTTCTGCACCCACCAAAACTTGTGTGGCTCTCTATCTCTCTGTCTCTCCTTCTTTTGTTCTTGCTTCCATTGAGAGCACTCTCACTTCTTGGTGTGAGAAGTCTAGATAAGTGTGACTGATGGAGATGCAAGTCCAGGCATGGGCATTGGCGAAGTGACTAATGGAGATATGAAACATGTCACTAATGGGGAACTTATAACAGAATGTACTGAAGAAGCTCTGAGGTAGATTGCATCAGGTTGCACTTGTCGAGGTGCCCTCCTTGTCAAAAGAGGAGAGGAGACAGGAACTGGGGAAGTGACAGTGGAAGTGACAGTGGAAGAGATGGCGGAGGTGGTGACAGGAGGGGATAGGGATGACAAAGGGAGGTGACCTGTGATAATGGAAGGAGGGTTGGCCTTCCACTGGTGAAGTAAGAAGGTGAGGTGGGGCCCATAGGTACAAGTATATGTTCTCTGATGCTTGCAGACAATGTTACGGAAGGCAAAGTAGAAGAGTGAGGCAAAATCGTAGGGATTGACGAAGAGTGTAGAGTCTAGGGCAGAATGGATCGCCTTGGTGATGAAGAAGTGTCCTGAGGTAGAGTAGAAGTGAGTAAACAAATACCTCACTAAAAGCGCCTCTCTACTATTCCCCTCGAGAACCTTCTTGCACTCATGTCCTCGACGATGAGGTTTACACATCGATAAGAAGGACAGGAATGTGAGTGAGTCGGTGTGAGGTGGCAAAAAGGGAAGTGTGGGAAGACAGAGATATGTGAATACGAGACTAGGAGTGAACATATGATGGGAATTCAAGAATCCAAATGTGTCTGTTGCAAAGTCATAAGACTAAATAAATGTAGTACACATTTGGACGTCCACTGGGGGAAGTGTGACAGCATCAAACTCCATGAGAGACATGCGGGTTATCTCATCAGGTGACAAGATGCTAGACAACTTGAGTGTGGGATCAAGGAAAGGTTTTAAAAACCACCCAAATGATTGAGGAAGATGAAGTAGGGGGTGGAAGATTGCAAGCTGTACTTTGTGGGGCCAAATCACCACCACCGGTATTGTGCCCACTGGATGCCTTCGATGGTGTCTTGATAGTACCTAAAAGGGGATAGCTCCTCATCTAATATGATAGTGATCCTGTTGGAGGGAGGTGATGAATCTACAATTACTCAAGGGCGTTTGGAAGTGCTCTGTGGTGTAGACCCGGCACCCTGGTCATCTGCGGTGCGTTTGCCAAATGATGCCATGGAGGGTATTTCTGATCCTGTTTTGTGGGCTGCCCGAGCCATATAAAGTCAATGAACAGAGTATTTCGGGGTAATTTGGGTTTGTACTTGTGGGGAGGGCCATGGGCAAGCATGAACAATGCTCCCTATGGAGAGGCAAAGGAGCCTGTGGCCAAAAAGGCCTTTCGAGACCTGGGAGAGGAGTGTGATAGATTGATTGGAGAGAGGAGAAAGGATTAGTAGCCAGCTAGTAGGAGAGGGAGGGGGTTGCGTTGATCTCAAGGAGAGAGGGGCGGTTGCATTGATCTGAGGGAGGCATGGGAGGGGGGGTTGCATTGCAGAGGCAGGATTGGGAGGGGGGGTGCCTTGCAGGAGAGGGAGGAGGGGGAGGCTACCTTGCCTATTCTTTTTACAATTAACCATGGCCCATAATATTGAGGTGATAACTTAGCGCACTCTCCTGCAATCAAAGACTTAGAGTGCGAAGAAACTCTAATAAAAACTTTTTCTCCTTCCTTAAATTCTCTAACGAATCTGTTTTCATCCGCATATGCCTTAGCTCTACTATCCATAGCTTGGCGGATGTTAGCTCTCACAAGTGCTAGCATCTCCCGCATCTGAACCATACAGTTCACGGCACTAGGCACTTTCTAAGGTACTCCAACTGTAGTTGGATTCGCTGGTCTATAACCATAGTTTAGCTCAAACGGACTAAACAGTATAGAGGAATGTTTTCTATCATTGTAGGCAAATTCTAACAATGGCAACCACTTGTCACATGTATGTTGCCTCAGTGACACATATGCTCTAAGGATATCCTCTAAAATTTGGTTGATTCTTTCCGTCTAACCATCCATTTCTGGATGATCCCCACTACTCATTCCCAACTCATTCCTTAGTGTCTCAAACACCGCAATCCAAAAATGACCGATAAATTTGACATCCCTATCTAACACTATGGATTTGGGTAATCCATGCAAACGAAATATATGTTTAATAAACAAATCTGCCACTTGCGGGGCACTAACAGACTCTCTAGTTGGAATGAAGTGAGCCATCTTGGTAAGACGATCAACCACCACAAGGATAGAATCATATCCACCTTGTGTCATAGGCAGACCTACAATAAAGTCCATGGAAATGCTCTCCCACCTACCTAGTGGTATTTCCAAGGGTTGTAAAAGTCCGAGTGGCTTCACCTGCTCTGCCTTATTTACCTGACACGAAAAACATGTCACATATTCATGAATATGCTTTTTCATCTTTGGCCAAAAGACATCTCGTCTCACGAGATCATATGTCTTCTCGATTCCTGGATGTCCCACACATGGGCTATCATGGCATTGTTGAATGACTCTCTGCCTAAGATCATTCTGATTAGATACTACTATCTTGCCATTTCTTTTCGGCATACCATCCCTTATGGCATATATTGCATAAGTTTGGCCTTTTCTAGATGCCAGGTCATCCTTTTCCCTCGGTTTGAACACGAGCCTTAGGCCAAAAGCTCTGGACGAACTCGTCCACCTTTTGAGTTTCTCTAATCTCGGTCATTAGAGAACTCTCTAATACTGCGAAACTCATATTATGCATAATGCGTGACAACGCATCAGAAACTTTATTATCCTTCCCTCCTCAGTACCGAATCATCAAGTTAAACTCCTGCATGAGTTTTGCCCACCTAGCTTGGCGGCCTCTCAAGTCAGGTTGTCTACAAAAATGTTTCAGAGTATCATGATCAACATCAACATAAAACTCTGACCCATACAAATAATGTCTCCATGTTTTCAGAGCATGGACAACAGCATACAACTCTAATTCATGAGTTGGCCAATTTCGTTGAGAGAGAGAAAGCTTCTTGCTTTCAAAGGCTACTGGCCTTCCCTCTTGGAGGAGAACTGCTCCTACCACAATGCCACTTGCATTGGTTTTAAGGAAAAATAGTTTCTGGGGATCAACTATATTTTAAACCAATCCTAAGACCACAGCTTGTTTTATGGTGTTAAAACTTTCCTGTTGATTCTGTCCCCATATAAAAGGTACTTTATTTGAGGTCAGATCAGTCAATGGCAATACTATTTCGGAATATCCTTTGATATGTCTTCGATAAAATTGGACAAATCCCAAGAATGATCGCAAAGCGATCAAACTTTGAGGGATTGGCCAAGTCAGTATCGCAACCACTTTCTTTGGATCATTTCCACCTCCCCAGGAATAATTATGAATCCTAAATATTCAAGTCTTACCATACACAGTATAGTTTTCTTCTTATTTACATAAAGACTGGCTTTTCTCAAAGTACTGAACACTATTCTTAAATGTTCATAATGCTCAACAACACTTTCGCTAAATATAAGAATATCGTCAATAAAGTGTACTACAAACTTTCCGATATACGGGTGTAGTAAATCGTTCATAAGCATGATGAATGTAGCTAGAGCATTGATAAGTCCAAAGGGCATTACCAAAAACTCATAATATCCAAACCTGCTTTTGAAAGTGGTTTTATGCACATCCTCGGCTCTAATACGGATCTGATGGTAGCCACATTTAAGGTCTATCTTACTGAAAATTACGACCCCATGTAATGCATCTAGCAAATCATCGATCCAAGCCATCAAATACTTGTGCTTAGTAGTGATATTATTCAATGCTTTGTAATCTATACAGAGGCAAAAAGTATCATCTTTCTTCTTCTTTAATATCATTGGTGAAGCAAAAGGTGAGAAACTTGGTTGAATCTGCCCCAACTTGAGGTATTCTTACAATTGACTTCGTACCTACGCTTCTTCAGTAAAACTCAACCTATAGGGAGGCCTATTTACAGGTTTTGCCCCTGGGATTACCTTGTCTATTCCTTGTCAGTCAGAGCCAATGCTGGTGGTCTTGTTTTTGCCTGGGTGGCTTGTCCCTGTGTAGGTCCTTAGCTGTTGAGGATAGTCGTTGGACCGCTGGCTCTCTTGATGGCTATGGAGACTTCCGGCTCAGTATTTTTGGACATGATCTACAATTGCTATTTGAGCTCTAGCCTCCATACGACTCCCACTCTCATGCTATCCTGTCTTGCTATTTCATTTATTTCATCTCTAACACTTGAACTAGCTCCTAGCCTCTTGCTTGACCAATTGTGATTTGCTTCTAGAGAGTTTTGTATGCATAGTTTTCTACTCTCTTGCTTACCTTCTCTTGCTCCAGTGCAATCATATACCTTTCAGGTATTTCAGCTTACTTTGAAACCACAGATGATACGCAAAATCTGTTTAAACCTAACTTTTTCTTCAATCACGGGCATAGGCACCTGGATTATCCTCCTAGCCAACCTCGGTGGTAGTAAGCTCTCTATATATTTTCGTTACTTCAAGACCCCTGCTTACCAAATTCCACCAAGCCCCAAAATTCCCTAGATGGATCTAGTATGCACATGTATTCATTCTAGGGTCCCTCCTTAATGCATCATTCACCCCTCTCTTGGGATATCATTGAAACCATTTGCCCCTTGGCACATTTCATGCATTTAGGCCCCTTAGCCTTAGATCCACCTAGTCTAGTGCCATGTCCCCCTCACCAAGGACCGTGACTTTAATTCCTTTCTGATCATTTACGTAAAGCCCAACAAATATAATACCAACATTGATTCTTTAAAGGAAAATGTCGTGGGTTGTGGTGGCCAAAGCTATTCTAAGACTACTATGCTCATGTGCACCGTTGTGACTCAGGTAAACCAAAGCCTACCCGACAGGAGTACCTTCCCCTTCAACCATCTAGCTCTATATCACCCTTCTATAATAGATGGGGATTGGATTTTGTTGGACCCATCTCTCTTGCCACTCAAAGAGGAAACAAGTACGCCCTGATTGCTACAAACTACAGTACCAAGTCGGTGGAGGCCAAGGCTATGAAAACATGTACCGCTCAAGTTGTGGCCTCCCTCTTGTATGATCAAATCATCTCATGGTTTGGATGTCCTATGGAATTGATGAGTGACAAGGGTACCCATTTTCTCAATGTTGTATTTCCTCTGTTTCGCTTTCGGGCTATCTCCTTCTAAATTTGAAACTACAGGAACCTTCTTTGATGAAGAACTGCTCCCTTCATTTTTCTTGTATTAGTCCACTATGGCCTGCACATCCACTTCCAAATTTGGAATTAAAGAGGTATTTCTTTTTAGAAAATACTCTTCCTCATCATCTTCAACTTTGACCACCATTTTAATGCCTTCAGTTGCCAAGGGTTGAACACTTCTTGGAACACTCCTTGTTGGAGCCATGGCCATTTTAAATTTCTTCTTTTCCGTACGAATAGTTACCCTATTAGCTCCCCAATCCTACTTAATCTTGGCTACCCAAAACCACGGCCTGCCTGGAATAGGATCTATCATTTCCTTCCATTCGAAGAACAAAAAAACTGACCATGAAAGTAAGACCACAAACTTCGATCTGTTGATTTCTTAGTATCCCAAGAGGTTGGACCCTTTGTTGATCGGCCATTTTGATCTGAAAAGGAGTTGGCTCTAACTCATTGAGACAAATGTTTTTGTAAAGATCCTCTGATAGAATGTTCACACCAAACCCACCATCTAAAAGGAACTCCGATATGATCTGTGATTTATATTCCACCTAGATTAGTGGAATAGTATAATCTACATCTTCAATTTGTGCTGCATTAACTTTGGGGTCAACTTCTCGAACCTCCTCATCCTCCTCTTTTGCCTTATCCATTAGGCTCACACCACCATTTGTTAAATTCTTTAGCAACAATTGTGCTTTGAATTCTGGTACCAGATTAAGAAGTTGGTCTAATGTGATATTTATTTGAGCCTTCAGCAAACTGTGAAACAATTTCCCATGGTTCACTGCATCTCTAATTTTGGGTCTGTTGCATATTTCACCAACCGGATAACACCCTCTAGAAGGAGTCTTTCACTTGATATCTTCAAGCTTTGGTTCGTCATGCTACTCCTTGAGCACATCAACATCTTTTGTAAACAATTATAACAACAATTGGTGCTCTCATGATTTCTTTTACCATAGAACTCACATTTAGGCTTCTCTGAGAAAGCGACTTCTGACAATATCATGCTTTTCAAATGCTGTTTGATCTTTTTCTCCAACTTCTCATTTCTTGAAGAGGATTTGACTTTTTTCTTGGACTTCGGGATCTCCTTATATTTCCCTTTCTTTGATTGCTTCTTTCGTTTACGTTTGGTCTTCTTGTCTTCATTATCGAAATCATCCGAATCATCATCATCGAACTCAAAATCCATATCTTCATTTTCACTGTCTGTGCCAAAGTCTCCATATGAATCTATGTCTGAATCAGAATTCCTTATTTCCTTCCTTCTATTCTTTTTGGATTTTCTATTGGTCATACTAACTCTTCGTTCAGCTCGCTGTGCAGCTTCTACCATATTGTCAAAATCATTAGGTCCTGCCAGGGAGTCCCTCCCAGCAATATCACTTCTCAATTCGGTATTCAATCCCTTACAAAAGTGATTTCCCAATTGCTCTTGAATTGATCTTTGAGGAGCGGCTAGTCTCTAGTTCAAATTGTGGAACTTCTGGGTGTAGTCTTCTACTAACAAATCTTTATGTTTCAACTACCAGAGGTTTTTGAGAATTGCTTCTAGTGTTTTCTCTTGCCAAAACCATGCATGAAAAACCTTCTTTAAAGTCTCATAATCTACAAAATGTCCCATGCCATGCTAAATGAACCAACTCATTGCCTTACCCACAAAAGTGGCTACCAACTGTTCCTTCTTCACGGCGTCCTTCAAAACCACTTGCTACCCATCGAGTCTCAAATGGCCAATGTGACTATCAGGGTCTTGTTTTGATTTGCCACTGAATTTAGCATAGCAAAATCAGGGGTTTTGGATGTTGACCTGCAGGGAAGTTTGGAACAACCAGTGGTATTATCCTTGGACGGGGACGGGGTCAAGGTGGGAGTGAATCATAAAACCGCCTTCAGGCTCCTACATACAGTCAAAATGCTACATGATAACCATAAGTTGCACAAATGAGAGCTTTCGAAGGAGACCATGAATTTTGAAGGACTCTGGGAATATCTGCATCGTGGTGCTTAGGACTACCACCCGAATTGGTCGAAGGTTATTCACCCGATGCTTTGTAATCTTCATCCTTGAAACTGCTAGTGATTTCGGTCCCACCTTGTTGGCGTTCGGATGCTTCTATGACCTCTTCACGATCTTGTGCATGCTCCCTCAGAACCTCTTCAGAGGCACTTACTTGACCTCTATCCCGAGCTTTGGTGAAGTATGGATGGTCAATATGTCGAGAAGATGTCTCAGATTCTTTTGCGTCAGACATCCACTACCAATGCTTCCATGAACATGCTATAAGAATTCACTGCTCCCGTAATTTGTGGTCTTCTGCCACGAATTGGATGCAACTCAATACCGATTTCCACCTTCGACAAATTCACGTATAATCTATTGAAAATTATGAATCCGCTGTTTAAAACTTGCAATGGTGAACTGAATTCTATTGCGTGCACTCTTGACATCCAATGTTTATTGCATGGACTTGAGTGCTTGAACATTGCCTCGCGAGACTTGGATTTGCTGCTCTAAACATTGGACTCTCTCCCTCTTTGATTTCAATGGCGTCTTGCTATGCTTCACAGCATGCACATTGTCACCACAGTGCTTGCACAAAGCAACCATGCATGTTCTTCACACATCTCTCACAATCCACGTGCCCAATTGATTTGTAGGATCGCCAGTGTAATAGGTAGAGACATATTCGGGAAAAAACTACCTATTAGAATAAACAGAGTACCATTGAAAACATAGTAAGAACTTCCGACAATGGGCATTTCAATTCTAAATTCGGAACAAGTAAAGATCAAAATAAGTAATAGTGCTTGATATCCATTTCATTACTGTTGCAAACTCAGTACATCATATAGGAAACATAGTCAAAAGTAGACAAAATACGGATTTGCAGCAGTAGATAGAGAATGTTTCCTCATTCGGACCTTCTAAACTTCTGAACCAAGATAGATCAGAGAATTACTCCCTCATCCATATATCAGTTGCAACTCCTAGCATACACGCTCTAGAAGTGGTTGCTTTCTAACTACCGCTACTAAGGTTTTGCATAGTCCTTCTATTACTGAGCAAAATAGAAATATATCACAAGTACCCAAGTAGCATTTGTCTACAAACGTCCTTGAGATCTATAAGGTGAAAAGACATGTGGAGTACTCAAGGAAGAGGCTATGGCAGAAGTGGATGTCATGATATGTAGCGTGTGTGGTGAGGGATGGATATACTAAAGAAAAGCTAGGTGTGGTCAACTCCTGGTGGTGGTTTAGAGACAGAGAAGTCAGTGATATCGGGGCGAAAGTTGTAAGAAAATAGTACGCAGCGGAAGATAACAACAAAACGCAAGTACACGATGGAAAAGCTGGAGAGAATACAAAAATTCTGATATACCAAACTGCTGATACAACTGATGGTTGGCTGTCCACCCGTGCGCTCTACAGACAGAGCTTCGATGGTGATCTAGACAGATGCTGGACGGAGGACTATGAGCGTGAAGAACTGGTGATCTGATGATAGGGGGTGGCCACTTATATAGTGTAAGTGGTTGACGGTCGGCCCTGTAATAGGCAGTCGGCCTAATAGACAGTCGGCCTGGAAGACCACCGACCCTTCAGAAAACATGCCGTCGGGCAGATGAAGGATCGCGCATAGGTCATACCGTCGGGCCTGGGGCTACCGGCAGCCCCCGGACCCTGCCGCTGGGGGCTTTGCCCCCAGACCCCCACCGGGGGCCTGCGCCCCCCGGACCCCCTGCTATCGGGGGGGCTATCGCCCCCCCGAACCCCCCCTTTGTGCAGACGGGTATCTACTCTTGGCTCCTAAGCCGTCTCATAACCATCTGGTCTACTCTAAGACCCCTTCCAGTGTCTAAACTGGGGATCCCTCCCAATATCTGATACCCATCATGGCTTCTCCTCATATGGGGGCCTTACAACATTGGGTACACAGAATATTGGTGGGTTACATGAGAGGTGGACATTTGAGCTAACTCTAACAAAAGTAACCAGAGGATCCCATGAGGTAGTTAACTATGCTAGAACCCCCCCATGTGGAAAGAAAGTGGATCCACACAAAGAAGGCCATCAATTTAGACCATTGACATGACAAAGTCATGTATCTTGCCCATGCCAAGAGACCATGCCCATAAGAGGGCTTGCATGTTTGTGGATACTTGGGACATACCTGCCTCATCTAGATCAATATATATTGATAAAATAGAATCATCTCAAAACTCGAGTGATAACCAATGCCTATCCATCCTTGCATTGAAGTCCCCAACAAGGAGGACTTCCTCGTAGCATGAGAAATCCATGATGTCTAGATGTAGTGCTACACATAATGAAGTTTTGCCTCCTCATGGAGATCTCTAGGAATTTGTGAGGTCTCAAAGGGGACGAATCCAATGAAATCTGGAATGTTTCTCATGCATTTTTATAGAGATCATCCCCAATGAGAGATGACATGTATAGTATCACCATTCCTCCCGATCCGCACACTCTACCTATCTTTGTCTTATCCCAACATGTTCTCTCCCATGTGTATCCATTGACTATAGGCAAAGGATGCTTTGGGATCTAATGGTTCTCTGTGGAGAAAGCTATATCTCATATTGTCTATGATATTGAGAAATTCCCTAGATCTGACCATAAGGTATCATTATAGTTTTAAATAGTGCAGGTAAAGGTCTCAGTGCTCTGAGTGTCATAGATTCCATCCCCCTATGCAAGGGGACCACCAGATGCCCATTGAGGGGGGCCTATCAAATGCCTCCCATCTTGAACCACTTCCAACTTCCCCTGCTTGGGAGCCATGTATTGCTGATGTAAGAGGGTGTGCCTCTGCTCTATAAGGGTGTGAGGTCCTCATCTAAGTGGATTTGTGAGTGGTCCCATAGAACTATCCTCATGTTTAGTGCTGCAAGGCAATTTTGAATGTCCTTGAATTGGAAAATAAGACGCTTCCATCGTATGTGCCATGCATCCTCAAGCCCATGCTCTAGGACTCCCAAGGTGGAAGCCACAAAGTTGATCACATCATTCATCATGGCAATGGTGAATGTACAAGGGATCCCCTTTACTCTAATATTGAGAGCCTTGCAGGCTCGTTGTTGTTGCTCAAGAATGGTGGCCTTCGCAAGCTTCCATTTTGCAATGTCCACTCATCTAGAGGTCCCCTTGATGCCTGACTGCATGGTGGCTATTTGTGCCTCCACTACTCGTGCATGCCTGAGGGCCTGTCACTACGGTGGTAAGCTAAAGTCTTAACACCTCTTGACTAAGGCTATGGATGAATCTACCTTGCTCCATCTCTCGTGCACATAAGTTTTGAACCTCCGTGAAAAGCTGCTCCCAGGCCTTGGGGTGGAGTCTAGTGTGAGTGATGCAATTATTATGGAGTCTAGTGTGAAAGATGCAATTATTATGGATAGGGTATGACAGGGGTAGTGTGAGTGGGATAGGGGATAGGGACAGAGAGTGGAGATGACAGAAGACCGAGAGGGGTGTGGGGACATCTGGGAGATGCCTAAGGTGAGAAGCCAATTATAGATGGAAAGGGTGGATGACTTACAAATAAAGGGGACAAGAAAGTGGAATATTTTAAGGGGACATAAGGGGGCAAGGTGGGAGTTGGATTGCATGTCAAGATTACCTCTGCTATCAACACCGATACCAATGCCAATGCCAAAATGGACACTAGTGCTAATGATGATCAGGCTGATATTGCTAGTAAGATGATATTGGACAAGAGGCTAGAGCCAATGTTGGTGCCAAGGATGAGGTTGTTGTTGTAGGAGCAATGTTTTGCATGGCCATACTATCTGTTGCGATTGTGGCTATTGTTGACGTCATCAACCTCTAGCTTCCCTTTGGTGATTGTTGGAGCTATTAGTATTTTGTCTTCTCTTCTTTATTTTCTCCTTTCTCTTTGTTTACCATATTGCTTTTTGTTCGCCATATTGCTTCTTGTGTTTGTTGTTCCACTCCTCTACCAAGGCACTCATCTAGCAAGGTATCACTAAGAAGCAACTCCCAAGTCTTCACTAAAGCATGTGATACCAATCCAAGTGGGATTTCTGATCCAAAGGGGGACATCATGATAGGGGATCAAGATTGTTCCTCGAGACTAGAGACATTGAAAAATGAGGCAATGCTTCAAATTTGGTAGCCAAAGATTAAAAAAGACAAAATACAGGTTGAAAATCACACCAACAACTTCCAAGTCTCTACAAGGAAATCCAAAGAAGTGACTTCCAAGCTTTTGCTAAAGAACAAGCTCGTGCTGATTAGGAGTTTTATCATTGAAGAGGAATATCATGATGGGAGGTCTCCAAAGTTGGGGGGTTTTCATATGCTAAACCGATTTTAAGATTGAAACCCATGACTTCACGTCAATGAGCTCTATTTCAAAAAGCCAACCCAGCCACTTTAGGTGCTCCTAATTATTATTTCAACACATTCACCCCCAAGCTTGTTGGCCATTGAGTTTACACAACAACCGCATGCATATTATCTCTAGTTATGAGTTTAAGGAGTGGAGCTCAAGAAGAAAGAATTGAGAGGAGAGATGTCATAAATCCAAATTGTAAAAGCTAGGAGTCAATGGTGAATCAATTGTTGTGATCTGATCAAGAGTTTCCTAATGATTGCCACGTCCATATCAATCTTACAAGTGATCCATGTCCTTTTCACCTTATAAATTAATGATATGTTCATTTTCTCCCCTCCGAATGGTCTCCTAATCCCCCTTCACTTTGGTCTCTCTTTCCCCTTTATTTCGAGGAATGGAAAAGCCCTTCACTTTGGTCTCTTTCTCCCCTTCAGTTTGAGGAATCAAAAAGCCCTTTGCTTATTACAATCACATGCTTGCTCACCATGTATCCCTGGATTACCTAACATCTTGCTTTATCCTCCTCTCCTTTTGACTTATTAATGGTTTTTTGGATCCTTTTAATGGGGGGGGAGGCTCATTGACAGATATCAAACACAAGGTGATTTGTAGAGTTAAGGGGAAGCCTTTGCTAGAAAATCCAACCATCAAACTGCCATGAAGAATGTGTGCGTGCGTCCATGCATGCATGTGTGCGTGTGTGTGTGTATCACAAATATTGTCAGTGATGTTTCGTGATTTTTAGCTAGTACCACATCTCGGGATTATATAGTGTCTCAAGGATTGGTCCCTTCACTTAGATGATCTTGCTTGTTGTTGGCAGATGTCATAGTTTTGTATAAGGTTTTGTTGCCTCTACCTTGGATTTCTGCTCATGCAAATCGCACCCAGTCTAAATATTTATGACCAGTGTCTGTCTCAATGCTAGTCTATGCCTCATTTGTTTTGGCATTGCCCTGCGACTCGTGAGTTCTTGTTTTATCAACAACAGCATCTTCAGGCACACTTTTCTAGTGCTTGCTTTGGTAAGCTTTCCTTTTCTTTACTTGACTATGATATTGGCCACTATGGAACTATGAAAGGACCAAAACCATAGAGTTTTGTTGATCCACCCCTTATCAAGTATCCATTCTTATGGGCACCTTTACGGTAATCGTTCTTTGATTGTTTGCATGCTCCGGTCTGAACTATCTTGCTTATTTATCATATATTGAGATCTTTTGATGTTGTATAGCAGTAAGCCCCCTCTTTGGGGATTGCTTTTTGGACCTTCAAAAAGGGTCTATGGAAAGTGCACTAATTGTTGGATCATGAAAGCCAATGTTCAGTTTTCACTTCAAGAAGCCATGCTGACTTTTTAAGTGCATGATAATCTTGGTTTCAATTTAGGATAGTGGTAATTTAGTTGATACTAATCATGTTTAGAGGTAAGCTTTTGGCCTTATATGAGGAGCATGCAATTTAGTTGATAATAATGATGTTTAAAGTTAAGCTTTTGGCCTTATATGAGAGGTATGCAATGCTGTTGTCTTTTAGAGTGTATGACACCACCTTTATTTAAATCAGAGTTTTTACTCATGTCCCCACTCACACTTAATGCTCCATCCCCTCTTTAACCTCTCTCCTCTCCTCGCTTTTCACTCATTTACCTTTTTTATCGCAGCTAGCGATGGTATGGGAAAGGCCTCTTTTTTATTTTTACTAGAAGAAAGTGGTAATACTGGTCGATAGAGGAAAAATTAATGATGTGTTCGGCTTGGTTTATGGCACCTTATTAGGGCGATAATGCCACAAAAGTGAGAAACAACTTGGTCTTCAGTAGAGGGTCTATGCCCCAAGATTTCCAGTTGCTCATGAAGAGAGGGATTTTGCAAGTGCTTTCTTTCTATGCCTCTAGGGATATCAAGGTTTTGAGCCAACTATGTAATTGTGGCATAAGCATATTTCTTTCTTTTGTTATATCTCTTTTCACTAATATGGGGAAGGTCTCTTAGAAGTAGGGCCATAGTGGTTTGCAACCGTGTTGTAATATAACAAGGTGAAAATTTCACTAGGGGTGCTAATGGAGACGTGACAACCTCACCCTTAGATTATAACAACCCTTAAATCCCCTCTAAGGGTATCCTTCTATCATAGCATTCATGTAATGAGTGTTTACAAGTGCGTGCGCATGCCCAAGGCTCATGGACGGGTGAGATTGCCCGCCCACGGTCCATTTATTGCATCTTGGGCACAGAGAGTGTGTAAACAAAGTAACACCCTTGCACACACTTCCCATAATAAGAGAATCCAAGACAAACGCTATGCGGCATGCCAAAAACAAGTGGATTTAAACCAAAAAGAAAAGAAAAGGAGAGTGTGTGTACTAGCTATATAGTGTGTGAGTCTATACAGCTAGCTAGCTACAGTATGCTTTTACACATTTAGACTCTTGTCATGGACTACGATTGGGAGACTGCTTCCTTGCTTCATCAAGCACAAGGCGGGAGCTTGCCCCCCGATTTCATACGAGAATCCCTCAATCAATCTAAGCTTCCTCCCCTTGGTCGCGTCCTCAACACTTTGCTTTCTGCTAAACATCAGGAGCTACAACGGCTTACCTCCCACGATGATGCTTATCACGAAACAGGTGCACTTTCTCTGTCAGTTTTTTGTGTCATCGGATTTGTCAGTTTTTTCCCCCCCCCCGATGAATTTGGATGAGAAGACCTCACCGCGCATTGCCTTATACCTTGCTCCCAGGTCCAATCGGTCGAGCCGTCACGGCCTTTCTTCAGCATGCAGAAATTGCAACAGAAAGAGGGATGACCTTGGAGAAATTGGTGGTACCCTTATTGGAGCATGTACGCCAAATTACCCCATATCTGCAAAATTTCAAATTCATTGGCCCATCACATTTTGCAGTCTGGACAAAGTTGTTCATTATACAAATTGTTCGATTTGTATAAAGTTTGGCAAACTTTTGAAGCGTGTTTATTGGGATCCTCAAGAAGAAAGAGTGTGGACGAAACGAACAAAGGAAACGAATTAAGCGCCAATGGACCAACAAAGGAGACCTTTTATTTAAACCAGCAAGGTCTTATGAGACTAACATGTACATAAAATAATTAAATTAATGGAAGCTAGTATCTATACCATGCAAGGACAGAAGATAACCGGAGGGCCTACGGCTCCTTCCAAGCACTGAAAATATTTTTTTGGAAGCAAGAAAGTCTTATGAAGGTCCCGGGGTCTATGATCAAAACAATTTAACTACATTAAAACATAAGGCGGTCAACACAATCATGATCTAACATATTGCCTACGATCACAATCAGTTCCAATAAGAAATGTAGTAGGATACTTTGAAGGAATATAATTATGGCAATTGTGAAGGATTCCTTCTTAGTTTCTCAGAAACTTACCTTGAGCAAATTGACTTGAGGACGTGCATTTTGTAATGTCTCTCTTTCAGATTGTAGAAATCGACCTTTTCACACTTTTCTGTGAGTTACTTGGGGATGCAAGTTTGATGTTTCTCTTTTAAGACTTAAGCAGTTGACCTTTTGATGCTTTTCCCAATCTTTTCTCTGCCTAGCACGTAAATAACAGGACAAGCTCCTTACTTTACTCGTATCCTATTTTGCTGCTCCACATTCAGCTTTAAGCCTCCATCTTGTGCAAGTTTTTGAGCACTTTCATACACATGTTCGAGCCCTGGGTCTTTGGTTAAAGATCTAATCTCATGGTTTCAGCTTATGCTTCTGCCTAAGCTATAACTCTCTTCGGCTCTATTCACCATTTGAATGTGAGACATTCAAATGGCATACAATTTCATAGAGAGGTCATAAGCCAAAAGGATCTTTGATGGCGAATGATGCTAAATTCTACAAAGAGAGAAATATTGGGAGATTCCACCCGTGTTTGCACATGTTGACCTAGAAAGCAACAAAACATAAGGTGCATGTTACAGATCTCACCAGAAGCCTGTTGAAAGTGGATGTGAATGAGTATATTTTGTTTGGGTGGTAATTCTGGTTTTTCTCAATAAAAATGTTCTATACATGGATATAGATTTAATCTAGGGCACTGGTATGAGTGAGCTTCATTTGACTCCTTGTCTTTTAAGTTGTGTTCTGCTGCTCACTACACTAAATGCAGTTCCAGGTTCTTGTTAGCCAAGATTATGTAAAATTCCTATCTACATGGGTTGACTTTCTTGAGCATTTTGTTTTTTAAAAGTGTATTGTAATTTGTAGGGATGCATAGTCAACCTTAGGATTGCTTTAAACTTGTTGGTTTCGCTGACCTGATGGGGGTTGATTGCGACAGCCTGCAAGAAACTTACACGTTGACTGTTGCTCAATGGGAGCCATTTTAGTCATTGGCACACTCCTAAGCAAGTCAGTTTATCTGAAAACATTACTAATGTGAAAAATACTAATTGCACCCACCGATTAGATTAACATGCTACAATTTTAATATTGTAAGTCCATGGATCCAACGGGTCACTATGCTCAACTATTTATTTTATGCCATGCCTCAAAACAGCGGAATATTTCATTCTGTTCATTCTCAGTGGAATATTTCAAGACCAGTTATGAAATGTGAAATTTGGTCTACATTCCAGTGGCAAATGTGTCATCCAGGAATTGTCTTAAAAGTTATGATATTAAGCTCTCTTTTTATTCGATAAGAGTATGATAGGACTTATGTGGCTTCCATCTGACAATAGTATCTCAGTTCCTGGGAAAAAGAAAGTTCGAAGACAAATGCCAAAGTCAGCTTTTGTGACAAGTAAACTTTGTATATGGGACGTACTGAAAATGTCTCTGAAGTTACACATTGGGTCTAACATGGTGACATAGGATGCCGTAGCATAGTGACCCATGCTATACTTTTGCAGAGTTATGGAATAGATCTTCTGAGTAGACCTACTTTGTTGGGTTTCTGTAGCTAATTTAGAAAATTTGGAACATTTCTAGTCACATAGGCTAAACCCATTTGATTTTGAATGTTAAAACTTTTTGTAGTATGCTCTCTTTGTTAGAAATTGACCAACAGAGGGTACGCACAGCAGAAAACTGATAGAATAGCCCAGGAGCTCACACAGTGTGGTTGTTAGAAAATACCCAGCAGAGGGTACACGCAGCGGAAGACTTATAGTAATGCCTAGGAGCTCACACAGTGTGTGTGTGGGGTGTGGAATCACAAACTTCTTTACTTGATGTGCATAAAATAGGTGTGCAGACTCATCAATAGACCAGCCAGATAGAGAAACCACCAAAATATATATTTCCGTCCAAAACTATGGACACAATACAAAAGAGATAGATCCAGAGTCCCACCAATGGTGTGGTCCTCTGATCTAACCACAAGGTCCTTCTCCTATCTGCTGGCTATCTCTAGACTCGAGCCCGCGTGCTCCACCCTGAGCGTCTGTAGACTTTCTGTCCAGTGTGTTCTTCTCCACCTTATTGCCTGTGAATCAGCCTAGGTGGGCAGTCCCTGCCAAGCTTTGTCTGCAGCACACAGGTCCCCTTGGTCCTCCTGAATGTAGGCCCCAAGATATGACAAAATATGAAGAGGGGAGAGGAGAAGAGTGGAGATGAGGAGAGAGGGCACAGCTAGAGAGCACACCACAAATGACTAACTGTACACTAGAATTAGTTGAAAAAATAGAATATATATAAACCCTTTTAGGGTTAGGGTTAGAGGATCTAACCCTTTCCTTTATAGCACTCTATAAGGTTAGTGCTATGCACATATGATCACGTGATGGTGCTATGCACACATGATCACATGATGTTGAGCGTGAACTCTCAACACCTTCCCTCAAGATCAACATCATGAAGTAGGCCTTCCCTCAAGATGATGATTCTGGGGAATCGAAGAAGGACTGAGCATTACATTCCATCACACCCCTTTAATGGGAATGTCCTTCCTCTGCATCAAACCAAGAGCTAGTCGGTGTTTCTCGAATAGCTCTTACCGAGTGGTTTGGTAAAGATGTCTGCAACATTCTCTTTGCTATCACAATGCTGCAGTGTGATGTCACCAAGTAACACTCTTTCTCTGATGAAGTGCTCTCTGACATCATGTGCTTTGTCCTGGAGTGACATACTGGATTTTTGGCCAATGCTTGAGCCGATTGATTATCACAGTATATTGTTGTTGGCTTTGACTCATCAAAGTAATCTGTTTCTGACAATAGTCTTCTGAGCCATATAGCCTCACATGCACCTGTAGTGAGTGCTCTATATTCTGCTTCAGTCGAAGACAAAGAAACAGTTGGCTGTTTGTTTGACAACCATGATATAGCATCTTGACCAAGGAAAAATGCATATCCCTGTGTCGATCTCGTGGTCTCATGATCTCCGGCATAGTCACTGTCACAGTATCCATGCAACCGTGGATGACTTTCTCTGTATTCTATCCCAAACTGTCTTGTACCTCTGATGTATCTCAAGACTCTTTTGGCTGCATTCCAGTGAGACTGTTTTGGATTTGCCATAAACTGTGCTAGTGAGCTTACTGCATAACAAATATCTGGCCGTGTGATTGTCAGATATATAAGAGATCCAATGAGTTGCCTGTAGTATCTGTCATTGACTGTAGGCTTTTCTGAATCTTTAGTAAGTTTTAAACTCTGTTCCATGGGAGTGGCTGCAATCTTGCACTCTGCCATATGAAACTTCTTGAGGAGACTGTCAACATACTTGAGCTGACTCATGAATGTGCTATCTGAATCTCTCCAGAACTCAATTCCAAGACAATAGTGCATAAGTCCAAGATCTTTCATGTCGAACTCTGCAGATAAGTCTTGTTTTAGTTTTCTGATGAAGCTATCCTTGCTTCCTGTCACAATCAGATCATCTACGTACAAAAGTGCAATAGTAATGTCGTCCCCTTGAACTTTGTAGTAGAGAGTATGATCTGCATTGGACTTCATGTATCCCAGCTCAGCAAAATACTTGTCAATTCTGCTGTACCAACTTCTGGGTGCTTGCTTTAAGCCATAGAGACTTTTCTTTAGATGGCAAACCTTGTTCTCCTTTCCTGGTTCAACATAACCGGCTGGTTGTTGCATGTAGACGTCCTCGTCTAGATAACCGTTGAGAAATGCATTTTTGACATCGAGCTGATACACATTCCATTTACTGAGTGTCGCTAGTGATATCAAGAACCGTATGGAATCCATCTTTGCTACTGGAGCATAAGTCTCATCATAATCTTGGCCATATTGTTGTGCAAATCCTTTTGCAACTAATCTGGCTTTGTATCTCTGAATACTGCCATCTGGATTGTACTTCACTTTGTATACCCATTTGTTGGCTATGGCCTTCTTTCCTGGTGGAAGGTCGCATAATTCCCAAGTGTTATTTTTATACAAAGCATCCATTTCTTCATTCATAGCAGTTTGCCATTCGGGCTTGTCTACTGCGTCTTCGAAGTACACTGGCTCTTCTGTAGCCATGATGGTAGTCATAAGAGCATAGTTGGTGGTACCTGAATTGCTTTGCCTTTCTGAGCATATGTCAATCTGGCTGGTGGTCTGCTTTCCCTAGTAGACCGTCTGAGCTGCTGTGGCGCTGCTTGGGGTGTTGTTGGCAATTCTTGCTCTTCTTCATCAACCTGTTCTGTAGATGACTGTGAAGTCGATGCTTCTATCTCTTGTGTAGGTGAGGTTTTCCATTCTGATTCCTCATCGAAGATTACATCTCTGGAGATAATGACTTTGCGGTTGATGGGATCATACAATTTGTATGCTTTGCTTTCTTCACTGTAGCCAACCATGATGCATTTGCGTGACTTCGCATCCAATTTCCTGCGATGATCATCATGTATGTGGGCATATGCTATGCAACCAAATATGCGGAGATGCCCAATGCGTGGCTTGTGTCCAGTGAATGCTTCATAAGGAGTCATACCTTGTATCGGTTCGGTAGGAAGCCGATTAAGCAAGTAGTTAGCTGTAGCTATTGCTTCTGCCCAATACTGATTCGGAAGATGCTTTTCACTAAGCATTGCTCTAGCACTGTCTGCTAAAGTCCCATTCTTCCTTTCAGCTCTTGCATTTTACTGAGGAGTATCTGCACATGTGAATTGTCTTCGAATGCTGTGATTTTTGCAAAAGTTCAGGAATGCTGAAGACATGTATTCACCTCCTCTGTCTGATCTCATGACCTTGATCTTTATGCCTATTTGGTTTTCTACCATGGCTTTGAATTCTTAAAATCTGGCAAACACATCAGATTTCTCTTTCAGAAAGTAGACCCAACAATATCTGCTGTAGTCATCGATGAAGGTCAAGTAATAAAGTGAACCATTGATGCTGCGGTTCTGGGCATAACCCCATACATCTGTATGAATCAAATCAAGAATACCTCGTGCACGAGAGGTACTTCTGACAAAGTTGGTTCGCTTTTGTTTGCCGAAGCAGCATGCTTCACAAACTTTTCCAAGAAACTGTAGCTTCGGAATCCCAATTGCCATATTCTGATTCCTGAGATCTAACAAGTACTTGAAGTTGACATGACCATATCTTTTGTGCCATTTTGCAGATAGTGGCATTTGTTGCATTTGAGCTGACATGGCATGCTTATCTGGTACTGTAGCTAGCATCCTGTATAAGCGTCCTTCCTTGACACCTTTTGCTACTAGCTGACCTCTTTTGGATTTGTCTCTGATAGTGCATTCATCACCGTCGAAGATGACTTTGTAGTTGTGTTCCGTCATTTGACCTACTGACAAAAGGTTCTTGCTGAGCTTCGGAACATAGAGCACATCTTTGACTAATCCTTTTGTACCAGTGAAATTGTTCATAGGGATAACACCTGTCCCTTGAACCGGATTCGGTGTATTGTCTGCTGTGTAGATGACATGCTTTTGTCCTTCTAATGGCTTCATTTCTGTGAACCATTCCTGGTGATTTGTCATATGAGATGATGCACTGCTGTCGATGTACCAAGGATCTTGTTCCACTTGGTCGACTTGATAGCTGAAATCCTCTTTGGGATTGAAATCAGTGTCTAGGTGCATTGTATCAGTCTGATGCAATTCCTCACTTGCAAGAAACATATTTCCATGTTCATTTGCAAAATGACTGTGACTAGAATGTCCACCACGATGATTTCCTCTTCCTCGGGAATTCCCTCGATTACTGCTGGATTGACCGCCTTGGTCGTACTGCTTCTTGCGGCAATCTCTTTCATAGTGTCCAAACTTGTGACAGTAGTTGCACTGGATGTTTGACACATTGGTGGATGCATTCCCTCGTCCTTGGAATCTTCCTCGGTTGGAATGATTTCCTCTTTGCTGATTTTGATGTTGCTGAGGATGATGCTGATGCTGATGCTGATGCTGATTCTGACTTTGATTTTGTTGATGATGACCACTTTTCTGATATGATCTACCTCTGTTTCTGCCTTTGCCTCTGCTTCTGTCTGAAGCTGTGAATGCCTGATCATTAGAATGACCTTTACGTGCTTGAATAGCTTGAGTCCTGAGTTCTTCACCAAGTAGAACTGACTGAAGTTCTTTCAGTGTTGGAATTTGCCGTTGGATGGCAATACTCTGGACTAGATTCTCATATCCTTCTCCTAGTCCATTCAGGATTACTTGAACCATTTCTGCGGGATTCATAGTCTCTCCTGCTGCTGCAAGTTGATTGTTGTAGTCTTTGATGCGGAGTACATAAGCATGACCGGTTTCACTGCTGTTGCGGAAACTCTGGTTGATCTGGTTTCTCAGGGTGAGAATCCTGGATGTGTTCTTGGACTCGTAGAGAGCTGCGAACATATCCCATGCTTCTTTTGATGTCTTGACTGTGTTGAGCTGTCCTAGCATAACATCTTGCACATTCTGCTTGATCAGGTGATAGGCATACTTGTCTTTCTTATCCCATTCTGCTTGAGCTCGGGCAATGGCAGGATCTAGACTAGATCGCCATAGAGGGGACGCTTTGAATTCCCCAAGTTGCCAATCTAAGCCATGCCCGAAATTCCCGACTAGTACCTACTCGGAGTCAGTCCATACGCTCACATCCGATTTCACATCATTACATTACCTGAAACCTTACGTTCATCGGTTCAGTGAGCAGACTTCAGAGTTCAGAGACATTGCAGATTGGTTCAGTGGGCAGATAGCACTTGATTTCACACACACATGCCACCATTGTAAAGCCTATTCGGCTATCTCACGGCATTGTGCACATCATTTTTAGCCTTGTAAAGCCTCTTGACTATTCCCGGCATCATTGCCACAAGCCTTGTAACACAGATCAGATCTTATATACTGCAGTTCTATCTTCACTGACGGTACAGAGATTTCACTTGGCATCTTCAATGTATTTGCAGTTGATTCATACAGAGTTTTCAAGGACATTTTTTTTGAGTACATTGTTTACACCATGTCGACTAGCAACCTCAATCTGGAGGCATCTGCTAAGTTAGACAACTCCAATTACGGTACATGGAAATACCGAATGGAGACCATTCTTGTGCTTCAGGACAAATGGGAGTATGTCGATGGATCTATACCTAGACCATTGGCCGATCCAGCCACCAGTAGCTCTACTCCATCTGTTGTCACAGCACCAGCAACGGGATCTACATCGGGATCTACATCTACACAAACAGTTTCCGCACCAGTAGCACTCTGATCTAGATCTAAACCAACCGTCGATCGATGAAAGAGCAGCAAATAATTCCTTTTCTTTTGTTCTTTTTATGTGCTGGGTCAGATGCGTCGATGTAGAGGCAAATGTGCGTGAAGGAAGTGGTTTTGTCGGCGAGGCTCAAATGTGAGTGTAACTTGCGCCGAAGTGTGCGCGTGATGTGACGAGCGCATAGAGCACGAAAAAACGAGCGACTTTCCTTTTTGGAGCACCCTCAAATTCTTCCTGGATCAAGAGATACGACTTGATCTAGGTGGAGGGGCAAAAGGAGTGCAAATGGTGCTCAATGATGATGTGTCACTGTGAGTCACATGCAGTGATGATGTGGCACTGTGCTTAGCAAGAGGTGTGCCAGTGAAGCTCTGTGCTGAGGTGGCAGGAGTGTGCACAGTGTGCCTGGCAAGGGACTGTGCCTGCAGAGGGTCAGTGCTGACTGGACTGCTGAGGTGGCACAGATGATGTCAGCAGGGTGACGTGGCAATGCTGACGTGGCACTGATGACGTGTCCCTGATGACGTGGCACAGGTGACGTGGTTGATGACGTGTCGCTGATGACGTGTCATTGATGACGTGGTTGATGACGTGTCACTGATGATGTGGCAGGTGACGTGGCAGTCGGTGGTGACATGGCAGTTGGTGGTGACGTGGCAGTCGGTGATGACGTGGCCTGCTTACTTGGTGTTGATGACGTGGCAGATAAGATTGCCACGTGGCTAAATTTTAACCAAAGACCAAACCCAGGGTTAACGATTAACGTAACATGGGTCAAATTCTATCTGCCACGTGTCGACTTCTAAGGTCTCTGAACCTTTGTGAAGCAAAAGAAGACGATGACGGATTTCGACGACCTTCTACGACAGCACGTCGATGAGAGCCGATGTAGAGCTGCACTGCCGTTTAACTGGAGAGGTCGACGCTGTAGAAGGCTGGTCATCAAGGAGCCCGTTCGGAGAAGGTTGCTGGCGCGCTGGAGACAGTCGAAGGTCGTTTGGTTGGGCTGCGGTTGCTGTGAGAGCTTGAGCGCTAGTGGCTGGAGCACGGTGCTCGTTGGAGACCCAAATGACGATCCGGTTGCGTAGGGGTGCTTGAGCTGCGCAAGTCTTCGTTGCCGCTCATTGGAGCGTAAGCTTGTTGTAGATGGCAATGGAGATGGCACGTTTGGTCGTCGATGCAGGTCGCTCGTTGTTGTTATAGGAGGCGGCCGTTGATGCTTTTGAGAGTCATTGATGCTTTCGTCGATGCTTTCGCCCGTGTGTGTGCGCAGATGGAGGCGACCTTTGCGTAGGTCTTGTTGGAGCAAAGGCTTTGGACTCTCTATCGTTGATGAGCGGCCTATGAGCCGGTGCTAAGCATGAGGCGTTGTGAGCTTGGAGCTCCTTCGCTGGCGGTTGGAGGAGCCTTCGGTAGGCTATGGAGCTCCTTGCTTGCAGGTTTAAAAACTATGGCGATCTCTCTCTCCTTCAAAGGCTCACTAAGAGAAAGTATAGAGCTCTCTTTCTCGCAGATTTAAAATCCGAAACCTCCCTCTCTTTCACTGAATCTCTCCAAAGAAAACACTCAAAGATTGAGGAAGAAGATACTTTCTCTCACACCTCAAGAAGCTCTCAAATCAAATCGAAACTGCGGACAGAAATTTTCTTCACATGAACGGAAATCTTTCATCAACGGAATGAAAGATAGAAATCTCTCAATCTCTCAATCTCTCTCACACTCTCAAGAATCTCAATGTCTCAACAGAAGACAAGGGAGCTCTGATACCATGACAAAATATGAAGGGGGGAGAGGAGAAGAGTGGAGATGAGGAGAGAGGGCACAGCTAGAGAGCACACCACAAATGACTAACTGTACACTAGAATTAGTTGAAAAAATAGAATATATACAAACCCTTTTAGGGTTAGGGTTAGGGGATCTAACCCTTTCCTTTATAGCACTCTATAAGGTTAGTGCTATGCACATATGATCACGTGATGGTGCTATGCACACATGATCACATGATGTTGAGCGTGAACTCTCAACAAGATAACCGTTCCACTGCTCCAACCTGCTTGTGAATGGCTGCTCCAGCAACCCTCTGCCCTAGAAGACAGTCTAGGTTCAGCCTCTCCTTGGAGCTAAGTCTGCAGTATTCGCTGGATAATGAAATGATGCTTGAGCCTCTTCTTTTATAGGCCCTAAGGCCTGGCAAAAATACCGACCAGTCTGCCCTGAGTGGGCCGACTGGACAGACCAGGTTGGCTGGCCCAACCGACCTGGTTGGCTCAGCCCAACCAGCCCTATATAAGGGCCCTTTTGCTGGCCCTTTGTTCCATGCAGGGTCCAGCTCCTTTGCTGCTGCTGTCCTACCACCTGCCAGCCCTGCTTGCAAGCCATAGACCTGCTCATAAACCCCCACTATACTGCGCCTTGCTGCAGCCCTTTGCCGGTGCCTTGTCCTGGCCGTACCTCTTCTGTACACTGCCCTGCAGCAGCTTGTACAGATCCGTACTTCTTGCTTTCCTGACCCGCCTGTACCGTGCCATCATCAGGGTCTGTTGCAGGCCCTTCACCTGCCCACTACCCTCGCCATGCTGACGCCATCTGCAGGTTGCAATCCTGTGAGGTGCTGCCCATGTGGCAGCCCCCTCTTTTTCTTCTCTCTTGGGCACATCCTGCCCTAGGTCTCCCTCCCCCACGCTCTCCTCATTTGGGGGCTTACAGATGGGGAGGTGACCTTTCCAACACCCCCTCTCACCGACACATCTCGGCCCAATGCCAACACGTCGATGAAGATGCTCCAGTAACTCCCTGGTCGTAGTCCTCTGGAACCTTTCAGTGTCGAAATTTTTTCCTGGCTTTTCATCCAGTGGCTCCTGCTCACCAAGTCCGGTTCCGCTTCCGCACACCATCCTGGTACACAGGTCCATCTTTGGTAGCACCTCTTGGCACCACCCCCTTCAGTCACGTTCCCGCCTTCGAACTCGAGCAACCCAGCCTCCACGATCTTCCAGTTGTCCCCCTCATAATGAGTGAACAACCTGGAGTCTTCTAGGCACCATGCTCTGAGGGTCTGTTTCAACCCGTCCTTCCTTTGGCAAGGTCTGCAACAAAAGTACATCTCCAGATAACTGGGACCACAAACTTTAAACGCACCTGACTGAACCTGAGGCACCCTCCTTCTCGCAAGGGCACAATCCTCCAGTCGTGGAAGTCGATTCCTTAGAGCGTCTGAATCAGGGTCGTCCTTCAGCAAGGTCCTTGCCTTCAAGCTCCCACACCTGTGAGCCTCCTACTTGGGCTCTGATACCATGTTAGAAAATACCCAACAGAGGGTACACGCAGCGGAAGACTTATAGTAATGCCTAGGAGCTCACACAGTGTGCGTGTGGGGTGTGGAATCACAAACTTCTTTACTTAATGTGCATAAAATAGGTGTGCAGACTCATCAATAGACAATAAATCAGCCAGATAGAGAAACCACCAAAATATATATTTCCGTCCAAAACTATGGACACAATACAAAAGAGATAGATCCAGAGTCCCACCAATGGTGTGGTCCTCTGATCTAACCACAAGGTCCTTCTCCTATCTGCTGGCTATCTCTAGACTCGAGCCCGCGTGCTCGACCCTGAGCGTCTGTAGACTTTCCATCCAGTGTGTTCTTCTCCACCTTACTGCCTGTGAATCAGCCTAGGTGGGCAGCCCCTGCCAAGCTTTGTCTGCAGCACACAGGTCCCCTTGGTCCTCCTGAATGTAGGCCCCAAGATAACTGTTCCACTGCTCCAACCTGCTTGTGAATGGCTGCTCCAGAAGATCCTTTGCCGGTGCCTTGTCCTGGCCGTACCTCTTCCGTACACTGCCCTGCAGCAGCCCATACAGATCCGTACTTCCTGCTTTTGACCCGCCTGTACCGCGCCATCATCAGGGTCTGTTGCAGGCCCTTCACCTGCCCGCTACCCTCGCCATGCTGATGCCATCTGCAGGTTACAATCCTGTGAGGTGCTGCCCATGTGGCAGCCCCCTCTTTTTCTTCTCTCTTGGGCACATCCTGCCTTAGGTCTCCCTCCCCCACACTCTCCTCATTTGGGGGCTTACAGATGGGGAGGTGACCTTTCCAACAGTGGTGTGGGGTGTGGAATCACAAAGTTCTTAAACTTATGTGCATAGGATAGATGTGTAGACTCATCAATGGACAATGAACCAGCCAGATATAGAAGACACCAAAATAATATATTTCCGTCCAAAGCTATGGACACAATATAAAAGAGAGATCCAGAGTCCCACCAATGGTGTGGTCCTCTGATCTTACCACAAGGTACTTCTCCTATCTGCTGGCTATCTCTAGACTCGAGCCCGCGTACTCCACCTCAAGCATCTGTAGACTTTCCGTCCAGAATGATCCTCTCCACCTTGCTGTCTGGAAACCAGCCTAGGTGGGCAGCCTCCTGTGTGCTATCTGCGGCACAAGGTACTTCTTTCTCCTCCTGACTGTAGGCCCAAAGGTAGCCCTGCTGATGCTCCTTCTGCTAGTGGATTGGCTGCTCCAGAAGATGAATTATGAGGGCACAAGGCCCTCCCTTTTGTAGGCCCAGAGGGCTGGCCAACCAACCGACCCAGCAGGCCTCTTGGCTCCCTGATCTGCCCACACGTGTGTGCCTCAGCTCCGTACTGTTCCGTGCTACTGCTGACATCGTCCGTGAGTTCATAGCCTCTTCTCTTGGGTCCCAGCTGCTGTCCTCTGCTCCGCCTTATGCTCCTGCACATCAACCGGGTACCCTCCTCTCTTCTTTTGGGCACATATTGCCCTAGGTCTCCCTCCCCCATGCTCTCCTCGTATGGGGGCTTACAAATGGGAGGTGACCTTTCCAACACTCTTGATATTACATCTCTTCTAAATGTGATTGATCCTGGCTTTTAATGCTGATATACGGACTGTCCTTTTTACTCACATGTCAATCTAAAAGATTATCATTATTACATTTGTGCAAACATCAGAGTGAATTATCATTTTCCTTGCTATTTGTGTCATCTTAACCCCAACTGGAGAATGCATTCCAGGTTGTCAAGTCTAGAGAATGGAGCAATCGTAAGCAGGTTGTGAACATCATGCAATGGCTTCTTCAAAGGTCATCTGTTGGAACAGCTGTTTCTGAGAGCCTTGTTGGGATTTTACAATCAAAGCAGTTTGATAATCTTGTCAAGCTGGGCTGGTGTGTGGTTGTACGTGACCTTTTACGAGGATTCCAACAGCATGGTATGCTTGTGTAAGGAGGTTTTGATTTCAACTCTGAGTGAGCGTGTGTAGAAGTATTACTTGAAACACTAATAAGCTTTGATTTCTGAGCAAGAGCATTTGCAATGACATTATGGCAGTTGGTCCTTATGATTGGAATGCTATTTTATCGCTCACAATTTTGCATAGTGTAGAAGTATTATTTGAAACACTAATAAGCTTTGATTCTGAGCAAGAGCATTTGCAATGACACTTATGCACCCATATTACTGCAGTTGGTCCTTATGATTGAAATGCTATTTTATCGCTTACAATTTTTTATGCAAATACGGCAACAGTAAGACTACCAAAAGGGACAAGGAGGTTAATGTCGAGCTGTTTTTGTCTCTAACAAGAAACTGCTTTGAAGGAACCTTACCGAACGCTTGCACATGCTTTTGGAATAATTCCTTGCTATGCATGATGGAGTTTATGGTTGTGAGTGACTATCATGAGATTGAAACTGCACTATGTTGTGTTTTTAAAGGATGAGTTTGGGAATGTTCTTGGATTCATCTAGGTATATGCTTCTGCTTGCATTAGCGGACATGCAAATTTCACCTTGTGAAGTTTTCGTCCAAGTTGCGGCCTGTTGGTTTTGTGATAGTTCTTTCTATCTTAAATGGTGCGTTGCCCTATCAGCTAGATAGATTTAGATGCTCGTTGGGGAGAGACTAAAATGAAAACGTTTAGACTTCACAAGCAGTTGTAGCTTGATTGAAGAGATTTTGGACTACCTTTTGATTAGCCTTCTCCTTTAGTGCTAGCCTTCGTCATGGCTGAGTCTGCCCTTCACCTCCGGAGTGCCGACAGAAACTTAGTACGAAGACTTGTATAAATGGATGCTCAAGTATGTGTGGGTGTGTGGATTTGTATGTGTGAGAGCATATTTTTATACTATGGTCTACACCCACTGTTGGGCACTGATGACGTCAATGGGGAATGTCATAGTAGCTAGTCCCTGCTATGCATGATGGAGTTTATGGTTTTCAACCTTGTGAGTGACTATCATGAGATTGAAACTGCACTATGTTGTGTTTTTAAAGGATGAGTTTGGGAATGTTCCTAGATTCATCTAGATATATATAATTCACAACAAAGAGGGTGAGCTGGGAGAGAAGGGAAGGAGGAGAGACACTGCACTTGCTGCAAATTGTCTTTTGCTGCTACGATTGGCATTCAATTGTTGCAAATTGAGGCTCCAAGTTGTCTTTTTACCAGAAGTGATTCGTTTTTAGGGTTTGAAGGCTGATTACCAATTAATTTTAAGGCTTTCAAAGCTGTTCAAAGATTTGTTTTAGGGTTTCTAGGCTGGTTACATTTACAGCTACAGATCCTGTACACCAGGACCCCCTGGATTGTGGTCAGCCTCTATCATTCAAGCCACAATACTTGTCTCTTCCCTCAATATAGCAGGTGCTTCCTTTAGGTGGAGGCCACCCCCTGGTCTTTGCTCTAGGAGATAGCCCCACTAATATTTCTACTATGGCGCAGACTTTTCCTCTTTCAGAATTGGCTGCCACTCCTCAGGCGTGGGTGATCACTCCCAATGAGCTTGTTTAGTGTTTTAATTTCTCGACTTTGGCTAATTGTGGAGGCTTGATATTTTGTTCCTTCTCCATTGCTCCCTTGTTACACAGTAGTGGATGACAGCCTCAATAGGTTGTCTTTCTTTCTCTAGTGTCTCTACATATGCTAGAAGATCATGTACACATGGGGTAGGTGCTTGTACTACTTTGTTAGGGAGTTAGTCGTAGGTCCTCTCACCCCTGAGGATTGCTAGTTGGAACATTTAGGATCTTGGGGGTGTTCCTTGTCGTCACAGTAGATAACTGATACACAATCAGCTACATTTAGATATGCTAGGGGGACCCATTGATATTCTCTTTCTCCAGGACTGCAATTGATGACAGGGATTGCAGGATGTCAAGTAAATTTCTTTCTGGTCGAACTTGTTGGTCTGATGCCCTTATCACTAGTAGAGAGGGAGTTCGCATCTCAGTTTCAGGCACGATTTGTCCCTTGTGGTTGGCCATGGCATCATTGTTTCTTCTAGAGCACAGTGGATGATCTGTTTGGTTGATGGGGCCAAGATTGGATTTCTTAATATTTTTGCCCTTAACATGTAGGGGAATGGATTATTTTTGCTCTCTTGGTCCCCCATTGCTGATTCTTGGGTCCTTGGTGGTGACTTCAACATGGTGGAGTTGCCAACAGATAAAAGTGGGGGAAGGGAAGGTGGCCTTCACTTTGTAGAGAGAGCTTTCTAGGATGCATTGGTTTTTCAGTTTCGGGCCAGAGATTGTTGGGCTGATGATGCTTTTCATGCCCTCTCTTCTTTGCTCCCGTTGAAATAGGAAATGTTTGATGTGCAACTCTCATGTGTGTCATCCATACAATTGGGCCTCTCTTATATAGAGAGTGAAGAGTCACACATGAAAAGGTGTGTAATCAAAAGTGTATGTGCATGAAGTGGTGTGTACCCCTTATGAAGGGTGTGACCCTTGATGAGAGGGTACATTACAATAGGAATGTCTCTTCAATAGAATGTCTCTTGTGAAGGGTTGTGCCTCATAGGAAGTGTCCCGTCGAAAGGGCATACCCTTCCACAAGTGTCCATTCATCAAACCATCCATAAGTCTAGAACTAGAGAAAGGAATATGTCACAGATCGTGACATCCCCTCCCACTCAAAAGAAGACCCTGGTGGAGATAATGAACTGATGTAGAAAATATCACTGTAAATTCTAAAAATACTGCTGTAAAATGTTAGGGTACTGCTATAAGTCTTCATCAGATTGCCAAGTAGCGTCGGAGTCGTTCAGATCTCGCCAAAGAACAAGGAATTCCGTGATAAGTTGATGTCGAGTCTCTCGCTGTCGATGGTCCAGAATACGCTCAGGAATAAGGAGAACATAATCGTCTTCGATTTCTGGGACATAACCACTTGCAGGAGGAACTGCTTCATCACCTGGAATGTACGTCTTTAGCCAAGAAATATGAAATGTCGGATGGATTTTACCCCATGATGGTGGTAATTCCAATTTGTAACTTAAAGGTGAATTTTTCTTGACGATCCGGAAAGGTCCATAGTTTCTTGGTCGCAACTTAGGAAACACAGACTTAACCGTCTTATAGCGATGTGGGGCTACAAATAATAGCACCATGTCACCAGTGTCAAATTCCAGGTGACGTCTATGTTTGTTGGCAGACCGTTGATACCGCTCTTGTGCTTTTCGCATATGATCCCTGACTTGGAGTAGAATGTCTTGCATTTCTTGAACCAGTTGATCAGCTAGGGCCACTCAATGTTGAAGTACAAAATTCGTTGGTACAATCGGAGTGTGTCCATAAGCTGCTTAAAATGGAGTCATGCTGATGGCACTATGGAAAGAGTTATTATAAGCAAACTCAAGGAGTGGTAGATACTCTTCCCAAGCTGCTAGGCGTGACTGAATATAATATCGAAGCATTTCTTCCAGAACTTGGTTGACTCTTTCAGTTTGGCCATCTGATTCTGGGTGGTAGGCTGAACTGAACAGTAGAGTTGTACCCAAAGATTTAAATAGTGAAATCCAAAAGTGACTGGTAAACTTAGGATCTCTGTCGGATATGATATTCTTGGGCAATCCATGGTGTCGGAAGATGTGTTGTATGAAGAGTTTGGCTATGTCCGGAGCCTGTGCACTGCTTTTGCAAGCAACAAAGTGTGCCATTTTGGACAATCGATCAACAATTACCATAATATGAGTGTTATCTCTGGAGGATCGTGGTAGTGTTGTAATGAAATCCATGGAAATACTTTCCCACCTTTCAATTGGAACTGGAAGAGGCTGAAGAAGTCCTGTTGGAAGTCATCGGCTTGCTTTCATTTGTTGACAAGATAAGCAAGATGTAACCATTTTGATGACGTCGCTTTTCATCTGAGGCCAGTAGTATGTTGCACTGAGTAACCTATAAGTCTTGTTGATGCCTGGATGGGCAGCATAAGGAACTACATGATGCTCTTTTAACAAAAGACGTCGAACATCCTCGTCATGTGGTACACAGACGCGATCTTGATAATACAGAAGGTCGTCCGTATAAGAATAGGATGAGAAAATCTTCTGTTCGGAAGTCGAAGGTTGATCTTTTGAAAGAACTTGTACTGCTGTGCCGAAGTCTTTATCATTGAAATACTTTCCTTTGAATGAATTCGGAACATCCACAGATAATGTAGAGATTACCATTTTTTTTTGCGCAAAAAGTAGTGCTAGTTATATTACTTGAAAGCGAGAGTACAAGAGGGCCTAAAGGCCAGCGGGCTCAGCGGGCTGCAATCACAAAATGGATACAGCCCGAGGAGCCAAAATGCTAATTACAAGTCTCTCAGGGCATAATCATCGGAGAGTGGACAAACAGCCACAGTGGGGGGGCGTAATGCCACTGAAGACTCTGAGCAGAGTGCTGGAAGAACAACTCCCGGTGGTCCTAGTCACGAAGGAAGCGTCGTCTCTTTTCCTTCCCTGCCCGGGACTCCCCTGAATCTGATCCCACTGACCCTTGAGCGTGTGAATGATCGTGCTCCAAATGTCTGCTAGGGTCTGGGTAGTAGTGGCAAGAAGGACCTAGTTGACCACAAGGGCCCTGCCTGCCAAGGATAGCCGAGCCGTGCTCCAGACAGCTAGCTTCCGTCGTATGGAGGCTAGGACCGGCAAGAACTGTTGAGTCGGCGTGATGTTCGGACCTACCAGGAATCCCAGGTAACGTGTCGTCTGTCCTCTAGGGATCCAGCGAAACCCCAGGAAAATACTCCACTGTGAGCTGGCTCCCGGATCCGTAAGAAAACCAACCAACTTATGCCAGTTGATTTTCGCCCCAACGGCTAGGCAAAAAACCTCTAGGGACAGTCTCACTCGCTCCAGTGACTCGATATCATCCTGCACATATAGGGCTGTGTCGTCTGCATACTCAGAGTCCAGAAGTTCTGCATCGTCTCGAATAGGGAGACGCATCCCGCGAAGACCAGTGGTACGGGCTCGTAGGAAGTGGGTCATGGCCTCCGCAAAAATTAGGAAGAGGTAGGGCGCTAGCGGACAGCCCTGACGCATCGAGCGCTCGAGGGTGAATCTCTCCCCCATCCTCCCGCTGATGATAACCCGGCTGGAGGCCGACCTGTAGAGGCTAGCAATACCTCTGATCCACTCGTCCAGGAAACCGAACCGAGAGAGTGTACCTTCCAAGAAGGACCAGTCTACCCTGTCGTACGCCTTCTCAAAGTCAAGGAGTATGGCAAGGTGCTGGCCATGAGAGTGCTCTCAACGGAAGAAAGAACGGAAGAAGGAGAGAGAGAGACAGAGAGCCACACAAGTTTTGGTGGGTGCAGGACCACCCTAATCTTCTTTTTCATTCATTTATATATGTGTTTGAGTATTGTACATAACCGGGGTAAAGGCACAGTGACCTTTAACCCCCACAACCTCCCACTTAAAGGACAATGTGCCTTTAAGGGAGAACAACCAGTGAGCATACTATCCAATGCCCATCAATACACGACAATACTCAAACCGCTGACTAGGTAGACTCTTAATCAGCATATCTGCAAGGTTATCATCTGTATGAACCTTGACAAGCTCTATACGCTTGTCCTCAAGTATCTCCCTGATGAAATGGTACCTGACCTCAATGTGTTTGGTCTTTGCATGAAAGACCGGATTCCGTGCTAGCTGAATAGCACTCATGGAATCACTATGCAATGTCGGTACACTTGTATGAATCCCCAAATCTCCCACTAGTCGATCAAACCATATAGCCTCCTTGCAACTCTCTGTGGTTGCAACATACTCAGCCTCTGTGGTAGACAAAGCAACACACTTCTGTGCGTGAGACATCCACGACACTGCACCACCTGCAAAGGTGAACACATAACCAGAAGTGGATCTCCTACTATCCACATGCCCTGCATAGTCTGAATCTGTGTACCCAAGTACACGCATGTCTCCTTTACCAAAGCAGATGCACATCTCCTTGGTACCCTTCATGTACCTCATGATGCACTTAACTGCCTCCCAATGCCTCTTTCCTGGATTAGCCATATACCGGCTAACAACTCCCACTGCAAATGCAATGTCTGGTCTAGTAGCTATCATAGCATACATAAGACTCCCAACTGCTGATGCATAAGGAACTTTGGCCATCATGGCCCTTTCCTCATCTGATTTGGGACTATCTGTATGACTCAGTTTCACATATGGAGGCAATGGAGTACTTACTGCCTTCCCCCCCTCCATATTGAAACGCTGCAATACTTTTGTAACATACTCTTTTTGTGAAAGCCAAAGGAGTTTCCTACTCCGATCACGCGTGATGCGCATACCAAGAATATGACCTGGAAGTCCCAAATCCTTCATATCAAAGGCCTCATGCAACTTGGCCTTTAATGCATCTAGCTCATAAATATTCTTGCTAGCCAATAGCATATCATCCACATATAGTGCCAAGATTATCAGGCTATTATCCTTAGCCCTTTTAGTGTAGAGGCAGTGATCAATTTCACTCCTTCTAAAACCCTGGGACCGAATGAAAGCATTAAACTTCTGATACTATTCTCTAGGTGCTTGCTTAAGACCATAGAGACTCTTCTTCAGCTTGGAAACTAAATGCTCTTTGCCCTTTTATTCAAAGCCTTCCGGCTGCACCATGTAAATTTCCTCATGCAAATCCCCATGCAAGAAAGCTGTCTTGACATCCATCTGCATAAGCTCCATATCCTCTGCTGCCACTAGTCCAAGCATGCATCTAAGTGTGGTCATCTTCACAACCGGAGAGAATATCTCATCAAAGTCCACACCCTTCTCTTGCTTGAATCCTTTAGCAACCAAACGGGCCTTGTACCTAGGCACATCATCACCTGTGACCTTCATCTTGTAGACCCATTTACATGGCTATGCCGCAAGTGAGACTCCTTCCCTCTCTCCCACTATCTTCACATGGTATTAGAACCTTGTTCATGGTAAGGAGCTCAAGAAAGCAAACCAAGTTCGCGGTGTCCTGGTAAGAGGACCAGTGTTGCTTTCCTTTTTCGAGTTTGGGAGTAAATCTCTGCAGGTAGCACAGCCGGAAGTGCAAGAGTGCACTGTCTCAGATTGAGACGCCCTTCGTGGTGTGGCGAGAGGACAGTATATGCTGCGGGTATGGGCAAAGTCCTCGGTCACTTTATTTTTCTGATTCGAGGCCATTTCAGGGCCCGTTTTGAAGGCGGAAGTTCTTTGCAGGCACTCAGAGAAAGGCCCTGTTTTTACTGTGCGACCACTGCTCTGCTAGTCGGTGAAAAGTTGCCATAGAAATTACATCGTATGCCTGTGCGCAGAGATATTAGGAGTTGCACAATCATCCTTGTTGCCTGTTGATGCAAATTGTCACTAGGAAGTGACTGTGTGGTCAAATACCACTTTCGTCAGTTTTGCAGATCTGCCCGTGTGAGGCAAAAGCTGTGTTTTTTGCAGTGACAGAATATTTTGCAGTGTTCTATAATGGCGTCTGATTCTCTCACAGATTGTCACTGAAAAGCTTGACAAGAACAACTTCCAGGCATGGAAGTTTAGAATGACGAATTTCCTAATGGGAAAAGGCTATTGGGAGTTCATTACAGGAAATGAAGAGGAACCAGTTCTTCCTAATGTTCTCAATCAATAGGAAATGCAGGCTTTCAAAGGATGGCATGAGAGAGCCAGAAAAGTTATGTACTGGCTTTCTATCAGTATTTCGGATTCTATGATTGTGCATATTCAGGATGCAAGTATGCCAAAGGAGGCATGGGATACCTTGGCAAAAATGTACAGCACAAATACGCAAGCCAAGAAAATGCAGCTCAAGCAGGAGTTGCACAAAGTGCAGAGAGAAAATATGAGCATCAATAACTACCACATGAAGGTGAAGAAAATTGCAGATGTACTTGCTTCCATTGGGTTGCTAGTGGAAGATGATGATCTAGTTTCTGTGACCTTGAATGGTCTAGGAAAGGATTATGCATAGTTCTGGACATCCATTGCCGTCCGTGAAAAATTTCCTGATTTTGAAGAGTTGTTTGCTCTTCTAATTTCTAAAGAGCAGAGAAATGGGGGTGCATCTTCTTCAGGAGGAACTTCAAAAGAAACTGTCTTCTACTCAAATGCTGGAAGAGGTAGAGGCAGAGAAAGAGGAGGCCGATCTGGAGGCCATGGTAGAAATCAGAATATGCAACAAACTCAAGAAAACCAGTCCTATGGAGGAGGACATGGTAACTCTAGAGGCAGGGGGAGTGAAAGAGGCCGTGGTGGATGGCAGAGAGGCCAAAATGCAAACAGCAATGTTGAATGCTACTACTATGGTAAAATGGGTCATATGGCTAAGGACTGCTACAAAAAGCAGAATGACATTACAAATGGAAAATTGCAGCAAGGCAATTATGCATCTTCTAGTAGACAGGGTGATGACAGAAATGAGCATCTATTTATGGTGCAGCACATGACTAATTCTGTGACAAGTGCAGAAGAACAAAATGATGTGTGGTATGTTGACTCAAGTGTGTCAAACCTCATGACAGGTCATGCAGAATGGATGCAGGATGCAAGGAAAATGAAAAAACCAGGATTTGTGGAGACTGGTGATGATACTGCACATCCTATTGTGCAGATTGGTAAAATTCCTTTGTCTATGTAGGACGGGAAAAAGAAATACCTGTCTGATGTATTTCATGTCCTGAATATCACCAAGAACCTGGTTTTTGTTGGTCAAATGGTTGAGCAAGGCTTGCAGGTCAGATTTAATCCTCATGGATGCTTTGTTGAGGATATGAAAAATAACGGTCGCTTGATAGCAAAAGGAAAGAAGAAGGGCAGGATGTTTACATTGGATGCGGACATGCCTGAATTGAGTGCAGCAATGTTTGCACATGGGATTGGTGTTGTTGCAGATATTGATATCTGGCATAAACGCATTGGTCATGTTAATGTATAGCGACTTAAATCAATGCAGGCCCAAAATATTGTTGCAGGATTGCCTAAATTCAAGGTTGCAGAAATTCATAAGGTATGTGAAGCCTGTCAATTTGGAAAACAGGCAAGGAAACCATTTCCTAGGCATGTTCAAGAGAGCAAGAAGCCATTGGAATTAATCCACTCTGATGTGTGGACTACTAAAGCTGTATCTATTGGAGGCTGTCATTATTTTGTCACTTTTATTGATGACTACAGCAGAAAAGTTTGGGTGCATTTTATGAAAAAGAAAAGTGAAGTGTTTGGGCATTTCAAAGCTTTTAAAGCTATGGCTGAAAAAGAAACAGGCCTGCAAATAAAATGCTTAAGGTCAGATGGAGGGGGAGAGTACCTCTCAAATGAGTTTGCAAGGTTCCTGCAGGAGCATGGCATAAAGCATCAATATTCATGCATTCATACCCCACAGCAAAATGGACTTGCAGAAAGGAAAAACAGGCATATTGGAGAGGTATCTCAGGCCATGCTAAATGAAAAAGACCTTCCAGATTATTATTGGGATGAAGCAGTTGCTACAGCAGTTTACATAATGAACAGGACTTCCACTGCAGCAATACATGGCATTATGCCAGAGGAGATGTATACTGGTAGGAAACCAGATATTTCTCATCTGAAAATTTTTTGTTACATTGCCTATGTTCATGTGCCAGATGAGTTGAGGTCCAAGTTGGATCCAAAAGTTGAGAAGTGCGTCTTTATTGGTTATTCTCTGCAGCAGAAATGGTATAGATGCTATAACCCTTCTACTCGTAAGTTTACAGTGAGTAGAGATGTTGTTTTTGATGAGATGAGCAGCTGGTATAAACCAGTAACTGTGATGATTGATGTAGATGCACAAAATGGTAATGCTGCACAGAATTCACAGCAAAAATCACAAAATATTAGTGGACCTGCAATGTCCTCTAGCAGTGGTTCACATACTTTGCCATGGACAGGCAGATTGAGATCATGAGAATCTCCTTAAAGCAATACAAATAGTGGTATGCATGTGAAAATGGTATTGAAGCAAAAGTTTGAGATGAAGGATTTGGGAGACCTGCGTTATTTCTTGGGCATTGAGGTGATTAGATCACCAAGTGGGATATAGCTCTTGCAGAGGCAGTATGGATTGGACATGTTGTCCAAATATGGGATGACAGGCTGTAAGCCTATTTCAGTTCCTTTGGAGCAGAATGTAAAGCTGAGCGCAGACGCAGGTGAGCTTGTAGAAGACCCTACTATGTACAGACACATAGTAGGAAGTTTGATTTATATGACTATTACCAGACCAGATTTGAGATATGCTGTTGGATTGGTAAGTCAGTTTATGCAGGCTCCAAGGAAACCACATTTAGATGCGACTAGATGCATACTTAGGTATGTGAAGTCCACATTGTAGTATGGACTATTTTATGAGGCTGGGGTTCAGATACAGGTGCATGGATACAGTGATGCTGATTGGGCTGGTAGTATTTCTGATAGACGATCCACTAGTGGATATGTGTTCTCTTTTGGGAGTGCTGCAGTCACTTGGAGCTACTTTATGATATGCATCAGTCTGCAGATGGGCCAGTTGTCATTTTTTGTGACAACATGGGCAGTATACACTTGGCAAATAACCCAGTCTATCATGCTAGAACAAAGCATATTGAGGTGCATTATCACTATGTGCAGGAGAAGGTTTTACTAGGTCTTATTGATCTAGTTTATGTTAGCACAGAGGATCAGGTAGCTGGCATATTCACGAAGGCATTGGGCGCAGAGAAGCTGCACAAGTTCAGAGACCTACTTGGTTGAGCTCGAGGGGGAGTGTTGAGATATCAAGCTCCACTCGTGATATGCCAGGGTGACCGTTGCGCATTTATGTCACCGACTTGTTAGCTGCAGATGTAGTTGGTACACTGCCCACGAATAATAGCTGGAGGACAACTATCCTTATCTACTCTAGTTCGTGGCTCAGTTAGTATGCCACCTTAGTTAGTTGAGTTTGGTTTGAGACCCACATATAGGGTTCTTCTATTTCTTTGTACTTGAGTTCTTTTGGCTTTTCACAACTAAGAAGAGCAAAACTGTTTTCAGCCTCCACCTGTGTGTGTATTCCCCCATTGTGTATGTGAGAAAGCCACAAGTGAACTCCTTCCCTCTCTCCCAGTATCTTCACACCAAGTCTGGGTCTGGCGAGTGTAAATTCACAACCTATAAATGTAATTACACGGCAATAGAAAGAGGCCACCAAGGACCCTAACATTCCAATCCAACCAAAGCAATTTCTTAAAAAGAAAGCACAAGTACCTCCACCTCCACCAAGCAATCAGCAGTCGAGTTCATCCACATCAACTCCCGAGCCTCAAATAAAAGAAGCTCCATACCCAAATGCAGAGGTGGAGAAGGCTCGCTTTCAGGCACTTCAACAATGGGTACAAAAGGAACAAGCCCAATTTGAGGCTAAGAAAAAAGCTCAATTTGAGGCTGAGAAACAAGCTCAAGACCCAATCTATGACTTGGCCCCACAAAGTAATGACAATGTACTGGAGCCTCTGTTCTAACAACAGACTCCAAAGCATAATGTACCGCCACGTCAACTTGAAGGAGCCGCACTTTCTAGTATCTTGAGTTGCCTTGTGTCAATTTCCATCGGAATCCTTCTACGGAATCATCCCAATCTCTGGGAGAGTTTCAAAGGATGGATTGAACTCGCAAATCCCTCTCCACCTATGAATGACATTGAAGATATCCATGTGCGGATGGGTGAGAGAGATGACATACGCAACATTACTGTGCCTTTGATCCACAAGGCATGTAATGAAGTCCAAGCCATAGTGGATGGTGGAGCAGGTGTAAATGTCCTATCAAAGGAGCTCTACGAAGAATGGGGTCTCCCACTAATGCAAAAGGCTAATTTCAACATACGCCTTACTGATGATTCACGGGTGAAACCCTTAGGAATAGTAAATGGCATGTCCACAAAGATCGCAGGAGTCCGCTTTTCCCTTCAATTCACAATCTTGGATCTTCCCAAAAAATCCTATCAAATCTTACTGGGACGTCCTTGGCTACAAGAAGCATCAGTACTCCATGACTAGGGAACTGATAGACTGACAATCCAGAATCGCGACACTGCAGTCAGGGTGAATGTGGGGACAGGAGCTATTAAACCAATTGTGCCTAGAGCATTGGATGACATATCTTCCATGACAATCTCAAGCAAATTAGCTCCCCTACAACAGCATGCCATAGCGGGTGACTCACAAAGCAATGTCAATAAGTGGATACAAACATTGGCAACCATCGACAACTGCCATTCATTAGACCCCATCTTCTCACAGATAGATGCTAATGCACTATGGGTCAATCCTCCACTGACACACGAAGAACCAATCGATCTAGAGGTGCCATTCTTTATGGCTGACCTCGAATGGGATAATGAACCTGAAGAAGGTACCAATACCAATGATGACTCAGATTTTCCTTGAAACAGAGGCTGCGAATGCTGAAATTGAAGATCAAATCTTTGATAATGACAGCCATTCTGCATGCCCTAATGGCGATCGAGCTCCCAAAAGTTGAACCTCCGTAGTTAAATAACAGTAGAAGATCCCGCAAGAAAGCTGAAGGAGGAAATCATGGAAAAGCCAAGGCTGAGCACTTCAATGAATTCGAATGAGTCTAATCAAGGATCGTCGAATTGTACCTTGCAAAGTCAGCTCCCTCAAAATCAAAACCACCTCCTCTTGAATGGTCCCCTGAGGGAATGGAAGGAGTATGTGCAGACATGAACCCTTACTTGGAAACACCTTACCAGTGGAAAAGTTACCCCATAGTTCCCAACGTAAGAAGTTTCGAAAATATAAGCCACATGTGCGGATGAAGCTCGATCAAGTGACTTCAGAAAAAGAAAGAAAAGAAGAGCCTAACAAATTAATAAATGCAACTATGCCACCCAGTACACATGACACATGTCAGGCTAGTTCAACCCCATTAGAGGCCGATCTTCAAGAAGTGTCGGAATACTTCAAGAATTATACAAGTGGCAGTGCCCCAATAGCAATGCCAAGACCACTCAGAGAATCTGAAGTTCAAGAAACCGATAGCATTAGAGAAACTCCAATCTATGAGGGACCGACAAAAACATGCACAATAAACCTCGCCCTTGAAGGGGAGGAAGAAAATTTGGTTTTCATTGGGAAACAGCTTCGTCAAGAAGATGAAACCAAACTCAAAGAACTCCTAATGGAATACCGTGACTGCCTAGCATGGTCATACAAAGAGATGAAATGAATTTCACCAGAAGTGGCAGTACACACGATACCTATAAGGGAAGGTGTTCACCCTAAGCTATGTGGACCTTATCGCACAAATCCTAAATATGGCACCATGGTTTATGACGAGCTGGAAAAACTACTAGATGCCGGATTCATCTACGAGATACAGCACATTGATTGGGTTTCACCCATTGTCATTGTACCTAAACGCAATAAGAAGATCAGAATATGTGTAAACTTAAAAAATGTGAATGCCGCCACAATTAGGGTTCACTATCCCCTACCCTTAACAATCTATGTGCTTCCAAGCTGCACAATCTGCGGGAATCCTCAATGTGTGATCAGTGGACCGATGAGATGCATGCCATGTCATCAACTCCGCTATGGATTTGCATTGGAACATGTGTTGTATTCTTGCGGGAAAGTGTCTCAAGACCTTTATCGGTATTCGCTCACCCTGCAAGTCATCTCTATATCGTCGTTCCCCACACTTTGGACAACTAGCCAAATCTCCATGCTCACGACGAAAGAGAATACAATCATTACGGCAAGCATGGATGGTATCATAATCCATACCCACCATTGTTAGCATCTTTTTCGCTTCATCTCTTGATGCGGGCATGGTATTTGGTGTAGGCAACATCTTCTGGAGCAACCTATGACAAAGACACTATCCAAATGATGATTCTCAAAACAAACAATATCCAAATAATGAGTCAAATTAATGCAAGGGCTAACCTCATTAAGGCCGAGACACTTGTATCCGACCACCCATACTGTACTTGTAGATTCAAGATTGAGAGACAAGCACGTAGTTTAGACATCCTAGCACCCTCATACAATTGTGTTGATTGCAACTCTCGCATTTTGACCTTAGACTCTAACATCACGTGTACGTGGGATGTAGTGCCCCTAAAAATGGAATCCATCATGTCGACCATACCCTCGTCGTCATCCGGGAGACTATAGTCTTGCTGAAAGTGAAAGGTATATGTGTACCCTCGTCACCTTCCTCATCCTGTTTTAAGATTTCGTGTAAATATAAGATCTTCTATTTCCTGGTATACAATAAGATTGCAAACTTGAATAGCTTTGACTTACCGATGGTCCATCAACATGTGCAACACCAACGGGGGGTACTGGTTCCGGCTCCTCCCCATACATCTGCAAGTGGCACATGATAATACGACGTTGATGTCGTACTTCTCGCTTGCAATGAGTGCAATGACAGTATAACCTCTCTGTAAGCCACTTCATGCTCCCGGGCGTTGGCGCATCATCGGACAAGCTTCCACTCATCCCTTCCATCTACACTTATAAAATCACAACATAAGCATGAAGAAGAGATATTAACAGTTATAAAATAGCATGTTTGAGCTTCTTTTGATGCCACATCAAAAAAGTGACTGTAAGCGTCGCTATATAGCGACGTTTTTAATTAAAAATATCACTATATAGCGACGAATAAGCATCGCTATATAGCGACGCTGTGGGTTGAAACCCGAAACTCTAATCGCGCGGCGTTTTCTTCATCCTATTCCCTAATCTCTCAAGCAAGCAAGCCAATATCTCCTCCCACCTATTTTCAACGACCTCCCACCTATTTCAAGCAACCTCCCACTCTATTTTCCACTCCTCACCCTTCTCCTGCCTCTTGTACTCCCTCTCTATCCTTTTCCCTCTTTGGTTTCTTGAAAGGAAGTTCTTCAAGAGGTGAGTTTGTTTCAACAATGTAGGTTGTTTGTTTGTTAGCTTTAGTTTTGTGCGTGTTTCTTCTTGTATTGCTAAACCTGTAAACTAGTTTTCATGCTTGTTTTGAAAGGATTGAAACAAAAAACGAGATTTCAAGAAAGAAAGAAAACTCACCTCTTTTTTCTGTATTTCTCTTCCTTCTCTTTCTCCTTGTCTCCTCAATCTCCTCCTTTCCTTGTCTCCTTAATCTCCTCCCTTCAAGAAGTTGCTTTTGTAATCTCCTCCTTCCACTAACATCTTATTTGAAAAAATGGGTTGTTTTCTCTCTTTTGTAGGGCCAGTCCACTACACCGAGCGGGACATACTATTTCAGGTAAGTGCTTCCTCTTTTTTCCATTTATTATTTTTGTTATTTGCATTGGCCTACAGCTAGCGCCTTAAGTGCTAGCTGCAGTGATGGGCGTAGGAACCCTCTCTTCCCCTCAAACTCTTTCCTTCTTCCCCCTTCTCTTATTCTCTTTTTTCCCCTTTCTCTTTTTTCCCTCTTCTCTTATTCTCTCTTTCCCCCTTCTCTATTTCCCCCTTCTCTATTTTCCCTTCTCTCTTTCCTTTCCCTCTTATTCTCTATTTCCACATAGCATGAGAGCATGAGCTTCTCTCTTTCCTCTTATGCTTCTCTCTTTCCCTTCTCTATTTTCCCCTTCTCTCATTCTCTATTTTCGCATAAGCTTATGCTTATGCTTCTCTCATTCCCCCTTCTCTATTTCCCCCTTCTCTCATTCGCATAAGCTCATGCTCATGCATGAGCATAAGCATGAGCTTATGCTTATGCTAATGCATAAGCATAAGCATAAGCATAAGCATAAGCTCATGCTAATGCTTAAGCATAAGCATAAGCATAAGCTCATGCTTATGCTCATGTATGAGCATGATCTTATGCTTAAGTTTCCCCCTTCTCTATTTCTCTATTTCTGCATAAGCTTATGCTTATGCATGAGCTTATGCGGAAATAGAGAATGAGAGAAGCATAAGATCATGCTTATGCTTCTCTCATTCTCTATTTCCGCATAAGCTCATGCTTCTCTCTTTCCCCCTTCTCTATTTCCCCCTTCTCTCATTCTCTATTTCCGCATAAGCTCATGCTTCTCTCTTTTCCCCTTCTCTATTTCCCCCTTCTCTCATTCTCTATTTTCACATAAGCTTCTCATTCTCTATTTCTGCATAACCTTATGCTTCTCTCTTTCCCCCTTCTCTATTTCCCCCTTCTCTCATTCTCTATTTCCACATAAGCTTATGCGGAAATAGAGAATGAGAGAAGCATAAGCTCATTCTCTATTTCTCTCCTTCTCTATTTCTGCATAAGATTATGCTTATGCATGAGCTTATGTGGAAATAGAGAATGAGAGAAGCATAAGCTCATGCTTATGCTTCTCTCCTTCTCTATTTCCGCATAAGCTCATTCTCTATTTCCGCATAAGCGCGGGCTTATGCTTCTCTCTTTCCCCCTTCTCTATTTCCGCATAAGCTCATGCTTATGCTTCTCTCCTTCTCTATTTCTGCATAAGACTTCCGCATAAGCGCGGGCTTATGCTTCTCTCTTTCCCCCTTCTCTATTTCCCCCTTCTCTATTTCCACATAAGCTCATGCTTATGCTTCTCTCTTTCCCGCTTCTCTATTTCCCCCTTCTCTCATTCTCTATTTCCACATAAGCTTATGCTTATGCATGAGCTTATGCAGAAATAGAGAATGAGAGAAGCATAAGCATGAGCTTATGCTTCTCTCATTCTCTATTTTCGCATAAGCTCATGCATAAGCATAAGCTTATGCGGAAATAGAGAATGAGCTTATGCGGAAATAGAGAATGAGAGAAGCATAAGCTCATGCTTATGCTTCTCTCATTCTCTATTTCCGCATAAGCTCATTCTCTATTTCCGCATAAGCTCATGCTTCTCTCTTTCCCCCTTCTCTATTTCCCCCTTCTCTCATTCTCTATTTCCGCATAAGCTCATTCTCTATTTCCGCATAAGATTATGCTTATGCTTCTCTCTTTCCCCCTTCTCTATTTCCCCTTCTCTATTTCTGCATAAGCTCATGCTTATGCTTCTCTCTTTCCCCCTTCTCTATTTTCCCCTTCTCTCATTCTCTATTTCCACATAAGCTTATGCTTATGCATGAGCTTATGCGGAAATAGAGAATGAGAGAAGAATAAACTCATGCTTATGCTTCTCTCATTCTCTATTTCCGCATAAGCTCATTCTCTATTTCCGCATAAGCTTATGCTTATGCTTCTCTCATTCCCCCTCATCTCATTCCCCCTTCTCTATTTCCCCCTTCTCTATTTCCCCCTTCTCTCATTCGCATAAGCTCATGCTCATGCATGAGCATAAGCATGAGCTTATGCTTATGCTTATGCTTAAGCTCATTCTCTATTTCCACATAAGCTTATGCTTATGCTTCTCTCATTCCCCCTTCTCTATTTCTGCATAAGCTCATGCTTATGCTTCTCTCATTCCCCCTTATCTCTTTTCCCCTCATGCTTCTCTCATTCTTATGCTTATGCTTCTCTTTCCCCCTTCTCTATTTCCCCCTTCTCTCATTCTCTATTTCCGCATAAGCATAAGCATGAGCTTATTCTCTCTAACTCTTATTCTCTATTTCCCTCTTCTTCCTATTCTCTTTCCTTTCCCTCTTCTTTCTTCTTGCCTATGCCTATGCCTATGCCTATGCTTATGTTTGTTTTTTTATTTTTTGTTTTCGTGTTTGTGTCTATGTTAGACATGGAATCACGTCGCTCATCCGATGAGTACGGACAGCCTCGCAGGAGAAGAGCTCATGATCTTTATGCTCCAAAGAACTTTGATTCCTCTCAGGCGACTACCTCGAGGACTACCCCTGGTCCTCTCGGACCTAGCACTACGACTACCCCTGGTCCGACTCCTCTTCCACGTAGCACTGCGACTACCCCTCGGGGAACTCCTTTGCTAGCCGTGCATGGCTTTGTCGGGAGTCCCGACGAGTTTGTAACGCAGATGAGCGATGAGGAGGTAGCGAGATTCTTCTCTCTGCTATCTTAGAGGACCTCAATAATTCCCTCCCCTACACCGACAGGTGGACATACTGCCCAGCTGTCCCCTCGCGCCCCTTCGACTGCGGGATCATCACCTGCGTATGCCTCTCGCAAGAGAAGGAAGAATAGGACGGGCGGCTCATGTTGTGTTGTCTCGGGAGATGTAGATGAGTCAGCACACTCACGCTCCTTTAGGTCTCCACTTGGTCCGGAGACACAGTATCAGTCAGGTCCCTTTTCCTCTCCTACTTCCACTACTACTCTTCGTTCCGGAAGCACTCACGCAACTTCCACTCCTTCTGACTCTGCTACCGTCAATCCTCCTTACTCATCAGGGGATCTCTCCTATCAAATCACATTTGCCGGAGAGATAATAGAAGATAAAAAGGACAAAGCAGTGATGGCCGCGGTCATCGATGAGTTAAAACAAAGATACCCTAATCCGCCAAATGTGGAGTTTAATGATGATTATATGCGAGAACGCATGGGTTTGGTCTTGAAGCATCGTAGATCAACCTTGCGTACTTCCATCACAAAGAGGTTGGCTAAACCCAGCTGGGCAGACAAAGCTGATTGAAAGTACTTCAAGAAGCAACATAGGGACCATCCCGAAATGTTCGAGGGTTAGAGGAGGGCTGCGAAGAGATGGCTGGACGTCGTAGGTACTTCGCACTTTGGTGCAGGCGGACGGTATGCGTTTGAGGCAACCGTGGTAAGTCTACTTCTTCTCATTTAATGTATTGTTCTATTTGTTTTACTACATATTACATGCACTTTAGCTAACTCTAACTCTCGTAAATTGGATCCACAGCAAGCTACGATGGGTCGTCTTCCTACAGGTGCAGAGACGCGACACGCATTTTGGATAGGAACAAAGCTGTGGTTCATTGAGCAAGAGGCAATGGGAGCGACGGTCGATTGGGCTAAAGTGGCTGCTCGCACGGTATAAGTTTACTCCTACTTGTAATCTCACTTTTTAATTTAAGTCCCAATCTAATTTTTGATTTATATGGTTCACTCTTAGGGTCAAAGCTCAAGCATCCCATCATCGGAGGTGAGCGATCAACAGGGCCAAGGATTAGACACAGGTGGTGAGGACGAGGGAGAAGACGTAGGTGTCGAGGACCAAGGAACAGGCCAACAAGACGAGGATGATTCGGATTCGGATGAGTAGTAGTGGTAGTCGCATTTTGTATATCCGCTCGTTTGAGTCTGGGATCATTTCATTGGATTTCTGACTCACTCTGTCAGTTTCTGCGTTTTTCTGCCCGGGTGTTGGAACTCAAGTTTGGAGAAACCATTTGCAGATCTATTAGTTCCGGTGGACTTAGGAGGTCCTAAAACTTCTATGTTGCTCATCATTCGCACTCTGGTGGAGTTTACAAACAGCTCTATTTCCAAAAACCTTTTTCAGTCTGTGTGTTGGACCCAGTGATTGAGACAACAGTTTTCAAAACCGTCTATCCCATTGCATTTCGGACGCCCAAAAACCCCTACTTGTCAGTTCTTGCACAATTCGGCGGAGTATTTTCAGAGTTAGAGATCTCTGTGTATTTGATTTCGTCTCTCTATTATGCATTTTTCATTCTAAGGTTTTGAAACCTTAGATTTATGCCACATGGCAGTGGATAAGTGTTGACTCCCATTTCTCACTCATCGGTTGGGATTTTGGAGTTCTGACAGAAGAGAGATATTTGCAGATTTTCTTGCTGAGTCCGATTATGCAATGGTGCCCATGTTTTGATGCATCTCAAGTTCTATTTTCAGTAGAGGTCATTTCTGTGGGACCATGATTTCTTAAGCATATCTTATGCAAATCACTATGGTTGCAGTTTGAGCAGTGTGTGCACTCATTCATGGTGTGCATTGGGTTGCAGTAGATGATTTATAGGCCATTTAGATGCATTGTGGTCCTTATTGGATGTGTTGATAGGCCCAGATTGCCTTGTGGGATGCTATTTTTATGGATGCTTTGCACATGGATGCTATTTTATATTGAGGGATAGCTTTGACACATTGCAGGTGATGCACTGATAGTGCTATGCTCTCTTGGATGAGATATATTGATGCATATGCCAGTGGACGGTGTTTATGCTTGAGCCATTTGGCACTTATTGGCATTTTGGATTGCCATTGCAGTTGGCATTTTCTTTTGGGCCAGATTTGCTCATATGGATGCATAGTACATGCACATGAGTCAGTTGTATCTTTTGATGCTTTGAGCTTTGAGTTTTGGTGATATTTCACTCTATTGTGGCATACACATTTGGGTGCACCTAGTATTTGGTGTGATTCTCTCTTGGAGGCACTAGCATTTGGGAGTTTGCCTCATTTGCATCATGGCATCCTCTTCCATGTCTGAAAAGGAGTTTTTCAGCATTAAAAAGTTTGATGGGACAAACTTTTCTTTGTGGAAAGAACAGATAAGGATGTGCTTATTCAAAAGAAGCAGATTAAACCCTTGGCAGGTATTGAAGCTAAGCCTGCGGATATGTCTAAGGATGATTGGAATGAGTTGGATGCATTAGCAAAGTCTACTATTAGACTTCATCTTGCGGAGTCAGTTTATTTCAGAGTAGTAAATGAGCAGACTACGGAATATTTGTGGAAGAAATTGTGTGCCACTTATGAGAAGGAAACTGCCTCTAATAAAGCTTACCTCATGAAGAGGCTGCAGATGAAGGAAGGGGTCTCCATTGCTTCTCACTTGAATGAATTCAATATTATTTTCGGCCATCTTTAGGCTCAGAAGATGAATTTTGATGCGGAGACTAAGGTAATATTTCTCTTATGTTCATTGCCATCCTCATGGGATACCTTTTGTACAGCTGTCAATAACTCTGCACCTGGTGGAGTACTAAAATTTAATGATGTTGTGGGTAGCTTGTTGGCCGAGGAGATTAGATGGAAGTCTATGGACGGCAACAAGTAGGATACAGCCTTAAATGTGCAAAGGGGCAAATCACAGTTCAGGGGGAAGTCCCAAGAAAGAGGGAAGTCTTGTAGCAAATCCAGGGCACGGAACATTGAGTGTTACCACTATGGCAAGAAGGGCCATATGAAAAAGTATTGCTACAAGCTGAAAAGAGAGCAAAAGGATAAGAAAAAGAATGCAAATTGGGGTGCAAATCAAAAGGAAGAGAGTCCAAGGGAGGACAAAGGAAAAGTGAAGATCGAGGAGATAAATGCAGTCACACATAATAGTGACAATGACGTTCTCTTCATGTCTAGTTTATCTACAGAGTTGCTTACCACTTCAAATAATGCATATTCCCAGGATTGGATTTTGAATTCTGGTGCTTCATTCCATGTTACTCCCCATAGGGAATGGTTCTCCACTTATGACAGTGGAAAGACAGATTTTGTGCATCTTGGAAATGACTATGCATGTGACATAGTGGGAGTAGGTGACATAAAGTTTTCTTTTACAAATGGGTCTGCATTTATTTTGAAACATGTGAGACATGTGCCTAAGTTGACCAAGAGTCTTATTTCAGTGGGTAAGCTAGATGATGCTAGTTTTCACACCACTTTTGGCTTTCAGAGTTGGAAAATTTAGAAGGGCTCTATGCTTTTGGCCAGGGGTGCCAAGTGTGGGACTTTGTATCCCTTACATGTATCAGGGGTGTTTGATCATGTTGTTGCAATAACCGAGCAGCCAAGCACTTCTTTGTGGCATTCCAGGTTGGGGCACATGAGCTGGAATGGAATGAAACTCTTATGCTATTTGGGTTATGTACCGCATTTGAGTTTCTCTGATTTTGAATTTGTGAGCACTGTCTCTATATGAAGCAGAATAAACAGCCCATAAAAGAAGGGGAAAGAAAGAGTCTGAAAAGCTCGATTTGGTGCATTCAGATGTATGTGGTCCCATGTCTACACAGTCATTAGGCGGGGCTGAATACTATGTGACATTCATTGATGATGCAACTAGGAAAGTGTGGGCTTATGCTATAGCTCGAAAGAGTGATGTGTTCCAGGTATTTCAGAAATGGCTGGCCTTGGTTGAGAATCAGTCAGGTAGAACACTTAAATACCTACGGACTGACAATGGTAGACAGTATCTCTCTCATGACTTTTAGCATTTCTGTGATACACGTGGGATTAAGAGGGAGCTCACATCCCCTCGTACTCCAGAGAAAAATCCAGTTGTAGAAAAGATGAATCGTACCATTCAAGAAAGGTTGCAATGCATGCTTTCCAATGCAAGTCTTTCTGGTGGTTTTTGGGTTGAGGCAATGAAGACTACAGTGCATGTGATCAATAGATCACCTAGTAAGAGTTTGGATGGTGGTATTCCTGAAGAGGCATGGAGTGGCAAGAAGCCCTCTTACTCTCATTTGCGTATATTTGGGTGTGAAGCATATGCACATGTGCCAAAAGAGCTTCGAAAGAAGCTAGATCCTAAGTCTAGGAAATGCATCTTTCTGGGTTATGGTGAAAGTGGAGAGATGGGCTATCGTCTCTGGGATCCAGAAGCAAAGAAGATCATACACAGCCATGATGTAGTCTTCAATGAGAAGAAGATGCATAAGGCACCCATGAGGGATGTTGAAATGAGGAGAATCACTTTCCAGGATGTGAATCCACTTGCATATGTTGATAGACAGCAAGTTGTCCATGCACCAAATGTGCAAGAAATGGTACCACCAAGTACTCCCACAGGTATACAATCAAGAGTAGATAATGGATCATCTATTGGTGGAAATGATGAGCCAAATGTGGCTGATATGCAGGTGGGACAGCAAGCTGAAATGCCCTTCCAAAGATCATCTAGAGTGTCTAGACCGCCTAATAGGTTTATTCCAGGGAGAGACTATGTGATGCTTACTGATTGCGGGGAGCCTTCTTGCTATAGAGAGGCTATGATGCACGAGGATCAACGCAAGTGGGAGTATGCTATGCAATCAGAGATGAGTTCACTTATGAAGAATAAGACTTGGGACTTGGTTTCTTTGCCGTGACATGGAAAGAAAGCACTGCCATGTAAATGGGTCTACAAGATGAAGGTCACAGGTGATGATGTGGCTAGGTACAAGGCCTGCTTGGTCGCTAAAGGGTTCAAGCAAGAGAAGGGTGTGGACTTTGATGAGATATTGTCTCCAGTTGTGAAGATGACCACACTTAGATGCATGCTTGGACTAGTGGCAACAGAAGATATGGAGCTTATGCAGATGGATGTCAAGATAGCTTTCTTGCATGGGGACTTGCATGAGGAAATTTACATGGTGCAGTCGGAAGGCTTTGAAGAAAAGGGCAAAGAGCATTTAGTTTGCAAGCTGAAGAAGAGTATCTATGGTATTAAGCAAGCGCCTAGAGAATGGTATCAGAAGTTTGATGCTTTCATTCGGTCCCAGGGTTTTAAAAGGAGTGAAATTGATCACTGCCTCTACACTAAAAGGGATAAGGATAATAGCCTGATATTCCTGGCACTATATGTGGATGATATGCTATTGGCTAGCAAGAATACTTATGAGCTAGATGCATTAAAGGCCAAGTTGCATGAGGCCTTTGATATGAAGGATTTGGGACTTGCAGGTCATATTCCTTGTATGCGCATCATGCGTGATCGGAGTAGGAAACTCCTTTGGCTTTCACAGAAGGAGTATGTTACAAAAGTATTGTAGCATTTCAATATGGAGGGGGGGAAGGCAGTAAGTACTCTATTGCCTCCATATGTGAAACTGAGTCATACAGATAGTCCCAAATCAGATGAGGAAAGGGCTGTGATGGCAAAGGTTCCTTATGCATCAGCAGTTGGGAGTCTTATGTATGCTATGATAGCTACTAGACCAGACATTGCATTTGCAGTGGGAGTTGTTAGCCGGTATATGGCTAATCCAGGAAAGAGGCATTGGGAGGTAGTTAAGTGCATCATGAGGTACATGAAGGGTACCAAGGAGATGTGCATCTGCTTTGGTAGAGGAGACAAGCATGTACTTGGGTACACAGATTCAGACTATGAAGGGCCTGTGGATAGTAGGAGATCCACTTCTGGTTATGTGTTCACCTTTGCAGGTGGTGTAGTGTCATGGATGTCTCGTGCACAGAAGTGCGTTGCTTTGTCTACCATAGAGGCTGAGTATGTTGCAGCCACAGAGGGTTGCAAGGAGGCTATATGGCTTGATCGGCTAGTGGGAGATTTGGGGATTCATACAGGTGTACCGACATTGCATAGTGATTCCATGAGTGCTATTCAGCTAGCACAGAATTTGGTCTTTCATGCAAAGACCAAACACATTGAGGTTAGGTACCATTTCATCAGTGAGGTACTTGAGGACAAGCACATAGAGCTTGTCAAGGTTCATACAGATGATAACCCTACAGATATGTTAACGAAGAGTCTACCTAGTCAGCGATTTGAGTATTGTCGTGTATTGATGGGCATTGGATAGTATGCTCACTAGTTGTTCTCCCTTAAAGGCACATTGTCCTTTAAGTGGGAGGTTTTGGGGGTTAAAGGTCACTGTGCCTTTACCCCAGTTATGTACAATACTCAAACACATATATAAATGAATGAAAAAGAAGATTAGGGTGTTCTGCACCCACCAAAACTCGTGTGGCTCTCTGTCTCTCTCTCTCCCTCTTCCATTCTTGCTTCCATTGAGAGCACTCTCACCTTTGAGGTTCAAGATTGTATGCACTAATGATGAAGTCAATTCTCATTTTTTCCTGTTCCACCATGCAGTAAACATAGCATCGGTAGAAAGATCTTTATGATTAAATTGGAAGTTATTCCTAGATATCCAAATGAACCAGAGTGCATGGGCCTTGATGATAAACCAAGGCTCATGCCTTATCCTACAAGCATCTCCCAATAGAATAGCTTTCCAATTAAAAGGTTCACCACATTCCATCTAAATAAATTTCCATACTTTCCTGGCATGAGGGCAAGCAACAAAAAGGTGGAAGACATCTTCAACATGGTTTATACTCTCATACACTTGCCATCACCTTTGCAAATGCTGAGTCCCCTTGAATTAGACCAAACAGATTTATGAAGTATTAGCTAGGTAAAACAGGACATTTTCTCAAGCACATTCTTAGTCCAAATTCTATGGAATCTGTAGTATCATTTGGTTCTATCGTCATTCAACTTCCACCTTCTGTTAAGGGTTCTAAATAAATCCTCCATATCAATTGTAGGAGTTGGGATGGGTAATAAGGAGGATCACCCCACCCAGCTAAACTCCATGTGCATGTATAGTATTGAACCTCCCTTCCAAGTCACCTCTCCTTGCCATAATTCCAATCTTTCCATAATCAATTTCTTAAATAGAAGCCACATCATATACAATCAGGCTAGGTAGTGGACACGGATGCGTAGAGCTTTCAATTTCGATCATTTTACCTTTTTACAGAAAAGCAAACCGAGCTCTCCATAAAGAGTTATGGCTCGAGAAGAGTTTAGGGTTAAACCCTAAACCTAAAATCCAATCCTATAAAAACCTACTCCACCCCCCTCATTCTTCATCTTTCACTTTTTGCCTCCATTCTCTTCCTCATTCCGAGCCCCACGCAAGACACTCCTCCCTCTCCATCGACCACCCCCTGACTCATCGAGCCTTCGTAGCGATGACCTAGCCTGCCACCCACCTCCATTGTTCCGCAACAATCCCGTTTCATCGAGAAAGACTTGGAGACTAGGGTCATGACCCCTTTTATTTCCGTCTTTCAGTTTTTCCTTCCACCCCCTCCACCCCCCACTCCCCCCTCCCCACCACCTCCCCTCTCCACCTCCCCCTCCACACCCCTCCCCCTCTCCCACTCCCCTCCCCCTCCACCACCACCTCCCCCTCTCCCCCTCCCCTCCCCCTCCCCCTTCATCTCCCCCTCCCCCTCCCCCTTCATCTCCTCCTCCCCCTCCCACCTCCCACCTCCACCACCTCCCTTTCACTCTCTCTCTTTCTTTCTCTCTCCTCTCTCCCCCTTTTCCCCTCTCTCTCTCTCTCTTTCTCTCTTTCACTCTCTCTCTTTCTTTCTCTCTCCTCTCTCCCCTTTTTCCCCTCTCTCTCTCTCTTCTCTCTCTCCACCTCCCCCCCTCACTCCCTCCACCACCACCTCCCCCTCTCCCCCTCCCCCTCCACCACCACCTCCCCCTCCCCCCTCCCCCTTCATCTCCACCTCTCCCTCCACCACCACCTCCCCCCTCTCCCCCTCCCCCTCCACCACCACCTCCCCCTCCCCCCTCCCCCTTCATCTCCCCCTCCCCCTCCACCACCCCCTCCCCCTTCATCTCCACCTCCCCCTCCACCACCACCTCCCCCCTCTCCCCCTCCCCCTCCACCACCACCTCCCCCTCCCCCCTCCCCTTCATCTCCACCTCCCCCTCCACCACCACCTCCCCCTCCCCCCCTCCCCCTCCACCACCACCTCCCCCCCTCCCCCTCCCCCTCCACCACCACCTCCCCCCCTCCCCCTCCCCCTTCATCTCCCCCTCCCCCTCCCACCTCCCACCTCCCTTTCACTCACTCTCTTTCTTTCTCTCTCCTCTCTCCCCCTTCTCCCCTCTCTCTCTCTCTTCTCTCTCTCCACCTCCCCCCCTCACTCTCTCCTCTCTCCCCCTCGTTCTCTCTCCCACCCCCTCTCTCTCTCTCTTCTCTCTCTCCACCTCCACCCCTCACTCTCTCCTCTCTCCCCCTCGTTCTCTCTCCCCACCCTCTCTCTCTCTCACTCTCTCCTCTCTCCCCCTCATTCTCTCCCCCCTTACGCTCACCCCCTCCACCCCCCACCCCCCCCCTCTCCTCTCTCTCCCCCTTACCCCCTCCCCCTTACCCCCCCTCTCTGTAAACCCCCACCTCCCCCGCTCCCCCACCCCCGCCCCGCGGCGGCGCACGCAGCGCCGCCCGCCCCCTCTCTCTAACCCCCCGCCCCACCCCACCCCCCTCCCGCGGCGGCGCTCCGTAGCACCGCCGCCCGCTCACCCCCCGCGGCGGCGCACACAGCGCCGCCGTCGCCCCCGCGCGCTCTCCCCCGCTGCCCCCCGCGCCACCCCCTGCCCTCCCCCGCTGCCCCCCGTGCGCCACTCCTCGCCCCCCCGCACGCCACCCCCCGCCCTCCCCCGCCGCCCCCCCGCGCCACCCCCCGCCCCCCCCCGCGCACCCCCATCGCCCCCCCGTGCACCCCCTTGCCCCCCCCCACTCGCCACCTCCCGCCCTCGCCCGCCACCCCCCCGCGCCACCCCTAACATCCCCCGTGCCACCCCCCGCCCCCCCTGCGCAACCCCCCCGCACCCCTGCCCCGCCCCCCTCCCCTCCACTCGAGCCCTCTCCCCCGCACCCCTGAACCACCTTCCCCCCCCCTTCGAACCCCCCCCCCCCCTGCTCCAACTCCCCTTGCAAAACCCCGCCACCCCCCCTGGACGTCGCCGTCGGACGCCCCCCACCAGAAAAAAAAAGAAAAAAAAACTAACCTAAAACTAACCCTAGGGTTAGCTTTGACCTTAGTGCGGTTAGTCTTAACTACAATTAGGTTAGGTTAGTTAGGTTAGGGTAACTAGGTTAGTTAGTTAACCTCAGTTAGATTAGTTCATGTAGGTTAGGTTAGTAGTAATTGAAGTTAGGTTAGTTTAGTTAACCCTCAGTTAGTTAGACTAGGTTCGGTTAGATTACCCTCAGTTAGGTTAGACTAACTCTTCAGTTACTAACTAACTACAGTTAGTTAAACCTCCCAGTTATAGTAACTGGGAGGATCTAGGTTAGTTAGTCTAACTAGAGTCACTTGGTTTCAACCCCTCGGTTGGACTTAAAGTCCATTCACACCACCATTAGGACCCCCCAAACGCAACATTTACCCCTCCTTTAACCCCTCGAAACTGAACCGTTTGGGACCCAAACTAAACCCCGTTTGAACCCAGATTTCACACACGGAAACACCACGTTATGGGGTATTTTTCCAGCCCATTGCACACCATTTCGGCATCCCGAGCACACGTTCATTCCTGCCCCCGTGTGGGCCTCATTTTGCACAAATTCACTCGTATTTTCACGCCATGACCTCCGATTAACGATCCGTCTACACCGGCACAATTCCCTACACACGTGGGCCAATCTTAGGCACATTATTAACACGACGGTCCCTACAGACACTAACACCACTCTAACTCTCCTAACCACACCACATCCGCAAACGCCCTTGGGGTAGCGACAACCTTGGCAAATCGCGCACAATCTGCATGCAGTTACGTTCCCGGCCAACGACTTCGACTCCAGCGCTCGCCCCATCCGCAACTAACTCCACTGCAACAACCGCCCCCGCCAGTCCTCTACCCCGACTCCCTCCCTGAGATTCAACAACTTCCTTTAACTCCGCCCCTTGGGAAAACTGGAACTTCCCAAATATAATGGTAGGGGAGACCCAGCTCGCTTCCTCCAGCATTTTGATGCCGCATGTCGAGCAGGTGGTGATCAATCCCATGAAACCAAGGTGACTTGGTTTTCAATGGCAGAAGAACGACCTTCTCGTGGAAGAACGTGCCACATGGGACCTACTTCAAACCGAATTCAAACATCGCTTTCAAACGGAAAGGCTACAAGATGATCCCGCTCTCCAACTCAGCAAGATCGAACAAGGCCGGAGGGAAGATGTACGCACATACCTGGGAAAGATGAAGAGATTGATCGCCAAATGTGACCCACGCCCAAATGCAAAGTACCTCACGGCATGGTTCATAGCAGGTCTACGAAAGAAAATCCGCAAGGATATGAAAAAGATAAGTAGCTATGAAACATTTAGTGCTACTCATGCGGCAGCCATTGACATCGAAGATGGCATGACAGATTCAGACACTAGCAGTGATGATGCCAGATCAACTACATGAGATAAACGCTCGAAAAAAGGTAAATCAAAGGACACTGCCGAAACATCCAATGAAGATCGACTAGAGGCCATAACCTTGAAGCTGAAAGAAGATATGATGCAGGCCATGGATCAAAAACTCCACTTGTCTCAGCCGCCAACTCAAACATATCCATGGCGAGAAAATGTCTGGTGCCCACACTACTTGGCAAATCATACAGCAAATGAATGCCCAGTCCTAAGAGCAAGGATCACTGCACAAGCACATCCACCGCCACGGTTGTGGTGCCATATCTGCATCGTCGGCGGTCATGATGAGAACAGTTGCATCTTCAATATGCGCAACAATCCGCCTCGACCACCACAATACCAAGCGGCACCCATGCCAATATACAGGCAACCGGCACTTGCACAAGTGCCACCAGCTCCGAGGCTAAATCCTGTTCCCATTCGGACACAAGTCCCACAACTACTCAAGAATCCGAATCCACGACCGTATCCAAGAGCACCAAATCCAGCTCCTCAGGCAGTTCCCATACATCAATTACAAGCCGAGGAAGTAGACTCGCTATTTGAGTATGAAGAAGAGTACCCAGTGTACTATGTAGAAGGTGCAGAGGGTCTAATACCAGTCTATGCAAATCAAGTGCGACCCAACACATTTCGAGCACCAATCAAGTGTTACGGTTGTGGAGAAAATCATAGGATCGCAGAGTGCCCTCATCGTGGTAGCCCAGCCGCTTTCCAACCGCTCTGTAGAGATTGTGGCATAGGACATGCCTGTATGGATTGTCCCATGAAAAATAAGGTCCCAGAACAAATAGAGGTTAAGCCTGACATCCCCATCGGCATCATTGGGGTGGACCATCAAAGTCTGGGTCCAACAAGTCTAAGGTCACAACCTATCAATGTAATTACACGCCAACAGAAAGAGGCCACGAAGGACCCTATCATTCCAATCCAACCGAAGCGACTTTTGAGAAAGAAAGCACAAGTGCCTCCACCTCCGCCAAGCAATGAGCAGCCAAGTTCATCCACATCAACTCCCGAGCCTCGAATAAAAGAAGCTCCATTCCCGAATGCAGAGGTAGAGAAGGCTCGTTTTTAGGTACTTCAGCAATGGGTTCAAAATGAACAAGCTCAATTTGAGGCTCAGAAACAAGCTCAAGACCCACTAAATGACTTGGCCCCACAAAGTATTGATACTATACTCAAGCCTTTGTTCCAACAACAGACTCCACAATAGAATGTACCACCACGTCAACTTGAAGGAGCTGCACTCTCTAGCATCCTAAGTTGCCCTGTGTCAATTCCCATCGGAATCCTCTTACGGAATTGTCCCAATCTCTGGGAGAGTTTCAAAGGATGGATTGAACTCGCAAATCCCCCTCCACCTATGAATGACATTGAAGATATCCCTGTGCGGATGGGTGAGAGAGATGACATACGCAATATCACTGTGCCTTTGATCCACAAGGCATATAATGAAGTCCAAGCCATAGTGGATGGTGGAGCAGGTGTCAATGTCCTATCAAAGGAGCTCTACGAAGAATGGGGTCTCCCACCAATGCAAAAGGCTAATTCCAACATACGCCTTACCGATGATTCACGGGCTAAACCCTTGGGAATAGTGAATGGCGTGTCCACAAAGATCGCAGGAGTCCGCTTTTCCCTTCAATTCACAATCTTGGATCTCCCCAAAAAATCCTATCAAATCTTACTGGGACGTCCTTGGTTACGGGAAGCATCAGTCCTCCATGACTGGGGAACTGATAGATTGACAATCCAGAATCGGAGACACTACAGTCAGGGTGAATGTGGGGACAGGAGCTATTAAATCAATTGTTCCTAGAGCATTGAATGACACATCTTCCACGACAATCTCGAGCAAATCAGATCCCTTGCAATAGCATGCCATAGCAGGTGACTCACAAAGCAATGTCAATAACTGGATACAAACATTGGCAACCATCGACAACTGCCATTCATTAGACCCCATCTTCTCACAGATAGATGTTAACGCACTACAGGTCGATCCTCCACCGACACATGAAGAACAAATCGATCTAGAGATGCCATTCTTTATGGCTGACCTCGAATGGGATAATGAACCTGAAGAAGGTACCCATACCAATGATGACTCAGATTTTCCTTGGGACCTTGAAACAGAGGCTGCGAATGCTGAAATTGAAAATCAAATCTTTGATAATGACCTAGCCATTCTGCATGCCCTAATGGCAGTTGAGCTCCCAAAAGTTGAACCTCCACAGTGGCATAACAGCAGAAGATCCCGCAAGAAAGCTGTAGGAGGAAATTGCAGAAAAGCCAAGGCCGAGCACTTCAATGAATTCGAACGAGTCCAAACATGGATTGTCAAATTGTATCTTGCAAAGACAGTCCCCTCAAAATCAAAACCACCATCTCTTGAATGGTCCCCTGAGGGACTGGAAGGAGTATGTGCAGCACATGAACCCTTACTTGGAAACACCTTACCAGTGGAAAAGTTGCCCCACAGTTCCCAACGTAAGAAGTTTCGGAAATATAAGCCACATGTGCGGATGAAGCACGATCAAGAGACTTCAAAAAAAGAAAGAAAAGACGAGCCTAACAAATTACTAAATGCAACTATGCCACCCAGTACACATGACACATGTCAAGCTAGTTCAACCCCATCAGAGGCCGAAGTGCCAGAATACTTTAAGAATTATACAAGTGGCAGTGCACCAATAGCAATGCCAAGACCAATCAGAGAATCTAAAGTTCAAGAAACCGATAGCATTGGAGAAACTCCAATCTATGAGGGACCGGCAAAAACATGCACAATAAACCTCGCCCTTGAAGGGGAGGAAGAAAAGTTGGTTTTCATTGGGAAACAGCTCCGTCAAGAAGATGAAAGCAAACTCAAAGACCTCCTAATGGAATATCGTGACTGCCTAGCATGGTCATACAAAGAGATGAAAGGAATTTCACCAGAAGTGACAGTTCACATGATCCCTATAAGGGAAGGTGCTCGCCCTAAGGTATGTGGACCTTATCGCACAAATCCTAAATATGGCACCATGGTTTATGACGAGCTGGAAAAACTCCTAGATGCCGGATTCATCTACGAGATAGAGCACACTGATTGGGTTTCACCCATTGTCATTGTGCCTAAACACAACAAGAAGCTCAGAATATGTGTAAACTTGAAAAATGTGAATGCCGCCACAATTAGGGATCACTACCCCCTACCCTTAACAGAAACAGTGTTGGAAAAGGTGGCAGGATCCGAAATATATAGCTTCTTGGATGGCTTCAGTGGCTATAACCAAGTGCAAATTGCTCCTCAAGACCAATCAAAAATAGCATTTGCTATAGAATGGGGTATTTTTGCATATAGAGTCATGCCATTCGGCCTTTGTAATGCCCCAGCCACATTCCAGTGAGTCATGTTCACAACTTTCAAGTCATTTTTAAATAAGTTTTTACAGGTGTTCTTGGATGATTTGTGCATCCATTCAACCAAACAGGACCACTTCAAATGCCTGGAAGAAGTACTAATCAAATGCAGGGAGTATGGCATCTCCCTAAATCCAACAAAATGCCAGTTCATGGTCACCCACGGAGTTGTTTTAGGACACATCGTCTCTCAACATGGGATTGCAACTGACATGGACAAAATAAAAATCATCATGGAATTGCCTCCTCCTACAAATTCCAAAGGTGTACAGGTCTTTATGGGACATGCCGACTATTATAGAAGATTTATATTGCGGTATGCCATGATAGCTAGGCCACTTTACAAATTATTAGTGGAGTTCTTATGGACCGAAGAGTGCGACCAAGCCTTTGAGCTTTTAAAGTGGCGCCTAATCACAACACCCATCCTTTTATCTCCCAATTGGGATATTGATTTTCATGTTCATACTGATGGATCCAAGTATGCAATTGGGAGTGTGCTTTGTCAACCTGGTGAACATAAGAAAGACTACCCCGTCTACTTCGCTAGTCGACAACTCAATGATGCAAAGATCAACTATACAACCACAGAAAGAGAAGCCCTAGCAATGGTATATAGTGTAAAGAAATTTCGGCACTATCTACTCGCAAATGATTTTGAACTTCTCAAGATTAAATATGGTAGCCATGAGAGGGTCTAACCCAGATATTGGGCAGTGTCTATCTCTCTTACAAGGCAAAAATAACTGAAAGACTTCCAAAATATGAGCGCTTGATGTAGCAAATAGTAGTGACTAGATTTCAAACAATGATGCTTCTTCTTACATGCTTCATAGAAGTGGATGAAATAAACACTTTCCAATCAAAACCAGGTCTAGCAAGTCAAAACAAAACTAAAGCAACACTTGTAGTGAAGTTATTGAAAACTTCAAAAGACCAGAAATGCTAGAGTAGCATTTTATGTAGCATCATTTTCAAAAGCTTGTCAAAACTGTCAAAACTAGAGAGCTGAACTTGGAGGGCTTATAGCACACTCTTCAAAGCAAAAGAAAGGGGGCTTTCTAAGGCAAAAGAAAGCTGGTATACCACAGTAGAACCTCTGGGAAGAAGAGGCGAAAAAACGCATCAGGTCGCCTTCTCCTTCTTCAACAAAGTCCTTCAGATCTGTTCAAGGAGTCTTTGGACCATTGCCACCAAGGAAAGTAGCAAAACCGCACTCTGATACGACTGAAACCAAACTGCAGCAACGCTAGGCTCCCTGGAATCAATTCGCAGCAGGTCTAGGTGCCCTGGAGTGAATTTGCAGCATCTCTGGTGGGCACCAGGTAGGGCTGGAAACCCTAATCGCAGGAAGTACAAATGGCTGAAACAGAAATGGCAGTAGGTTCTCTCTTTCGTATGGCACTTACACGTGCAGATGATAAAAGATCTTGGAGCTAGAGTAAATTGCAATTCAGCCTGGAGAAGAGATAGTTGATTCCCAGCAATAGATAGAACTCTGGGAGTGGGGGAGAGAAGACAAAAACACCACACTAGGGCCTAGAAATAAGGGCTGGACCCCTCTGAAGGTCTTTATTGCAATAGAATAATATTTGTACAACTGGCTCTTGAGAGAGCATGGAACTGAGTACAACTCTGAATACATCTGGTAGGTCTTGGCCCTTTCTTTTATAGACTTGGCCTAGCAAAAAGCTAGGGCCTGCTTTCTAAAAGCTACTTTTACATAAAAGCCAAGATTTAGGATTTACTTCCTAAATTGGAGGCTTTAGGTGTCTTTTTAGTCTTGTGGGCCCTCTTTTTAAAGAGGCACCCCCTTGTCCTTGCTTTAGAGCCTTGTGGGACCTGCTTTTTGTGCATTTTCTCCCCAATCTTAGGTCCTTGTTGCACTCTCTTGGCTCCTACACATTGCACAAACAATTTCAACACTCTTACCCATTAGAGGTTAGCGAAATGCATGCATTCCTAGTTCTTGGACTCATCCTCACAATTCTCTTTTACCAATGCACAGCAAAAGTAAAACAATAAAACTTATTCATAGTTAACCAAAGTCAACATTCTTTGACCGAAGTCAATTTATAATAGAGATTATACTTTATTTCTTAAGAGAAGTACCAAATGGTAAGAAATGTTGCCACATGAAAAGGGAGATGGCACTTCATCTTGGAAATGAGACACCAAAATCTACAAAACATCCTCTATGAGGCCATCCTGTGAATACTGGCAGAGTGGCGTCTCAAATGAGGTTCAAAAATTAACATAACCGTTAGATGATTGGGCATTAGACAAAGGCGGCCCATTATGCATTGCACCATGGGTTTCCACCTCTAATCACTTAACATAAATTTGTCTATCCGCACATGGATTTTCACATGTAGTCTCCTGTTCGACCATGAGAACATGAGCGAATGATGCAAAGTCTGAAAGGCATCATTTGTTCAAGCTATCTCTGCCACTAAGCTGGAAAAGGAAGGAATCCCAAGCTGCTTTCTCCAGGAAGTGGAGGACACCTTCTCTTTCTATGTGAAGACAACTCCATCATGTTGAAGTCACCTCCAATACTCCTCCAATAATGCAAGAGTTTGCAATGGGGGCCCAAGAGAGAAGTTCCTTCCCATGATCCTCTCTATGTTGGGGGCATAAAGGTTGTGAAGACCAACCTCATGTTCCCCAATCAAATTTTTTTAAAGGGGACGAGAAAGAGAGAGAGAAGAAGAAGAAGAAGAAGAATATATTATCGTCCTCTGAAGACCAAAAATCGGCCTATGGGACCTGAAACAATACAAAACCTTACATACATAAAGACTCCTCCCTCAAAGGGGAGGGTAATAAGAGAAACTACCTTTATGTCTAGGTGAGTTTCTGTGCTTGAAAAGCTTAGATACAAATGTTCCTAAAGCTGAGGGTGACACCTTATGTAGCAAATCAGCCAGTCTGTTATGTCCCTCAAGAAGAGAGCTGAACTTTTTCCTAATGTGTGCATAGTAAGGGCATATCATTACCACGAGAGAGAGAGAGAGAGAGAGAGAGAGAGAGAGAGAGTTCACATGATTTATGGAAAGTGAAAAAGCCGATACATATGGTCTTAGAGACAAGTAAACATGTTCTGTGCTATGTACAACACCATACATGGCGTTCTAATGCTTATATCATGTTACATCCCTTTAAAACTGAGGATGCTTCACTTTAGGCCCACAATCAGTGATAAGTGATCTTTCTTCTCTAAAGACTACTTATGTGCCCTCCTAGCTTCCTTGATTATGTGGCAATTGCCCTTGCAGAATTACAAGGAACTTGCAAAAGGGCTTCTCTGCTTATAGTGATACTGGACCCTGAATAAAACAATCTGTTCAGTTTGTTGGAACTTGTTCTTTCATCATTCTAGAGAACTGTTACTTTCATTTACTATTCTGATTGATGGAAATTATGTGACTTTTGCTTGAAAAGCAGACAGTATGAGGTGGATCATTTTTATACGTTTCTTGTTTTTTTGTGTGTTTTGTTTAATGCAATGTTGTTCTCATGAGTTTCTAATATACGTGTATAATGAATCCATCTATGATCAGCAGATTATTCTACCTTTGTTGAGGGAACAGTTGGAGTATGCAGTACAAAATCATGCCACACTGGAAGCAAAGTCTTGTGTCTTTGCTCTCTGCAGTCGCTTTGGGTAAAACCGCCTGTTGCGCCACCAAATTAGTTGTTCACTTTGCGTAGACAGTGTATAGACTAGTTATTGACATAAATTTTCTTTTCAAATGTGTAGTTAAGAGGCAAGCTGTCTCTCTACCATGAATCTATGGTGCATATCCAAAGCTTGCTGGTTCAAATTTTGTTATGGCCTTGCATGCCTACTGATGAAGGTCTTCCTCTAATGCTTTTCCTTTGATAATCATTTTGGAAAGTGTTTCTCGAAGCTATTTTTGTTTTCATATTAAGAAAAGCGAGGCATTTTGTTAAGGTGCTCGCCCTAAGGTATGTGGACCTTATCGCACAAATCCTAAATATGGCACCATGGTTTATGACGAGCTGGAAAAACTCCTAGATGCCGGATTCATCTACGAGATAGAGCACACTGATTGGGTTTCACCCATTGTCATTGTACCTAAACACAACAAGAAGCTCAGAATATGCGTAAACTTGAAAAATGTGAATGCCGCCACAATTAGGGATCACTACCCCCTACCCTTAACAGAAACAGTGTTGGAAAAGGTGGCAGGATCCGAAATATATAGCTTCTTGGATGGCTTCAGTGGCTATAACTAGGTACAAATTGCTCCTCAAGACCAATCAAAAACAGCATTTGCTACAGAATGGGGTATTTTTGCATATAGAGTCATGCCATTCGGCCTTTGTAATGCCCCAGCCACATTCCAGCGAGTCATGTTCACAGCTTTCAAGTCATTTTTGAATAAGTTTTTACAGGTCTTCTTGGATGATTTGTGCATCCATTCAACCAAACAGGACCACTTCAAATGTCTGGAAGAAGTACTAATCAAATGCAGGGAGTATGGCATCTCCCTAAATCCAACAAAATGCCAGTTCATGGTCACCCACGGAGTTGTTTTGGGACACATCGTCTCTCAACATGGGATTGCAACTGACATGGACAAAATCAAGATCATCATGGAATTGCCTCCTCCTACAAATTCCAAAGGTGTACAGGTCTTTATGGGACATGCCGGCTATTATAGAAGATTTATATTGCGGTATGCCATGATAGCTAGACCACTTTACAAGTTATTAGTGGAGTTCTTATGGACCGAAGAGTGCGACCAAGCCTTTGAGCTTTTAAAGTGGCACCTAATCACAGCACCCATCCTTCTATCTCCCAATTGGGATATTGATTTTCATGTTCATACTGATGGATCCAAGTATGCAATTGGGAGTGTGCTTTGTCAACCTGGTGAACATAAGAAAGACTACCCCGTCTACTTCGCCAGTCGACAACTCAATGATGCAGAGATCAACTATACAACCACAGAAAGAGAAGCCCTCGCAATGGTGTACAGTGTAAAGAAATTTCGGCACTATCTACTCGCAAATGATTTTGTCTTCTACACCGACCATCAAGCATTGCTTTATCTTGTGAACCGTCCGTGTACCACCGGAAGAATAACCAGATGGCTCCTCTTGCTGCAAGAATTCAACTTCAAAATTGTGGTCCGCAAAGGTGCCCAACACTACATTGCCGATCACATGTCTCGAGTCAAGACAGGAGAAGAAGCCACTGGAATAGAAGATGACTAACCAGATGCCACACTATTTCAAATAGATGCTGTTCCAGAATGGTGTGGAGATATCATTGGGTACTTGATGGCAGGAAGACCACCCCCTGACATGAAAGCACTAGATGCCAGAAAATTGATTCTAAAGGCTGCACCATATCAACTCATTGCAGGACAACTATACAAGATGGGCAAGGACCAGATATTAAGAAGATGTGTAATGCCTCATGAGATCCTGCCAATCCTGAGTGAAGTCCATGAAGGCATTGCAGGAGGACACTTCCAAGGGGAAGCCACAGCAAGAAAAGTTCTCCTCGCAGGCTACTGGGGCAGATGCCTATGAATATGTAAAAGGCTGTGATGTATGCCAACGAACTATTAAACCACAACACAAAGACTTCAATCCCCTAACAACAGTTGTTGCACAACAGCCATTTGAAAAATGGGGGATTGATTATGTGGGTCCCATACATCCAGCAGCAAAAGGAACACAGGCACGCTACATCATTGTGGCCACTGATTACTTTACAAAATGGGCTGAAGCTAAGGCAGTCAGAAAGGCAGATGCCAAAAGCACAGCAAGATTCTTGTACGAACATGTGATCACCCGATTCGGATGCCCCCTTGAAATTGTGTCGGATAGAGGCACACATTTTGTCAATGAGGTAATCCAAGAACTCTTGTCTGGCTTCATGGTCATTCATAGAAAAAGCACACCCTACTACCCCCAAGGGAATGGATTAGCAGAATCCACAAACAAAATCATATGCAATATCCTCACTAAGGTAGTAGAACCGCAGCGTTCTGATTGGGCAGAGAAATTGAATGCAGCCTTATGGGCATACAGAACCACATTCAAGGTCAGTACAGGGAACACACCTTTTCAATTGGTGTACGGCCTTGAAGCCGTGGTCCCACTTGAATTTATAATACCAAGTCTGCGCATCGCAATACAGGAACGCATGGGTGATCATGAGTCCTTGAAAGAAAGGCTCTGTCAGTTGGAAAAGCATACAGAGACAAGACTAGTCGCTTATCATGCCATGACAACAGAAAAACGTCGAAGAAAGGCATGGTTTGATAGGAATCTGAAAGCTAAAGACATCAAGGAAGGCGACTTAGTCCTGTTATACAATGCCAAAGTACACAAGGGAAAACTGAAGTATCTAGGTCAAGGACCCTACCGAGTACGAAAGCTGAATCCCATTGGAGCTGTGCTACTTGAAACACTAGATGGAGTCCAATTCAACACAACAATAAACGGGAGCCGACTGAAGCGCTACTACATCAACACACGAGCCATCCCCGACAAAAACGAAGATTTGGGAAACCAAGTCTTCCTTAGTTAGGATTAGATTGTATCACGAGCACTCACTTGCATATGTACGTCTTCGCACATATAGGTAGCCTCAATCGATTTTACCTAGAACTCAGGATTGGTGAATGAGTTCTAGCTGCCCTATGAAAATCCCAGCAAAAAAAGCATATAGTTAGTCCCTACTTAGCTACTAGGTCACGTGCACTCACACGCTTTCGCTTAGACACATAGATGATTGCATGAATAATTGTACAACACACTTTCATTCCACACTCTCAAAAGATGAATTTAAAAAAAAAAAAGAAAAAAGAAAAAAAGAAAGATCTCTCTCCCACACACACACAGAAAGGTCATACAGGCATGCCAATCAATGTAATGATCAATGGTACACTACATGTACATGGATGCAGGTTCAGAAAAGATGCCGCCACTAAAGAGAATGCGCAGAAAGAGCCCACCGCCTCAACCACGGGACCCCCTCCAGAGTTCGTAGCCATCTACATCCTCTCAACCACGGAGACCACAGGCGTTCGTGGTCCAAAGCGATAGCTCCGAAGAAGATTCAGTGCATGTCCAAGCAGAACAAATGCCACCCCAGTCACAGCCAGCCTGCACAACTGTTAACAAGGCCCAATCATTGGAACTTGTCTGGCCACCCACCTCGACTTATGCTCTTTCCCAGGAAGCAACATCTTACTTAGAGCAACGGGGTCTAGGCAATTTGCATGAGAGCTTCAAATCCTTGGAGGATAGTCCTATCATGACCACCTACATCAAGGACTTTCTCCACTCTTACTACTCCAGCAATGCAACGGATGGCAAGTACGGTACAATCACTGTACAGTAGAGCCCATTGAACATTATCCTCGACAGTACAGTCATTCAAAGGGCTTTCTCTCTGCCAAGGCAAGGTGGCGAATACCCTAAAAGGTCTGCGGATGCAAAGTTTATCGAAGTACAGTCTCTCCTCACCAAGGGTACCCTGATCCATAGAGATGGCATCTTGCTTCGCACAATCCTTGACCCTCACCTCAAGGAAGCAGCACAATTTCTATCCACCATCCTGGGAATAAAGAACGGCAAGGAACGCTCCCTCCCACTCCGCACATTTGTTTTGCTGAGAAGGAAGCTCAAAAAACAAGACTGGGTCCAACACTTTGTCATTTTCTTTACCAAAAAACTCGATGGTTCTTCAGGCCAGAAATGTAAAATTCCGCACTTATTGGCTATCATCATCAAAAAGGAACTACAACAAAGAGAAATGACTCTGCCCCAGTCTCCAAAGCCAATTGAGGAGTTGGACATACCCTTCTCACCAGTATGGGAGCCATCATCAACTGCTCCAGCTATCACATTGATAAGTACAGATGCCTTAACAGAAGTACCTATTCTGGAAAGCAGGATTGCAGAATTGCCCCAGGAAATGCTTCAGCTCGGTGCACAACTGCAACCACTCAGTCTCCCCCAACAGCACCCACCCGAGCTCGAGACAAGGTTGGCACCCGAACCTGAGGAACGATCAGCACCAGAGCTTGAGACCACATCAGCACTCGAACCGCCCATCGACGTCATGCCAGTCGATGAGCCCCAAGGAGAGCTCGTGCCAGATCAGCAGTATGACTATTGTCCTCAAGGGAGTGAAATGCCATTGGAACAACCTCCCCCAAGTACTACAGAACCCTCGGGATGGCTACATGGGCACCACTTGTATCAGCAATATCGCCAGACCTCATCACCATCTGTCATTCTCCAGCATCAAGCTAGCCAAATGATCCAAATGTCCGAACTCTTCACTAGCTTGGCTAAGGAAGCATATGCAAGAGAATTGGAAAGGCAGACGGCATCAGAAATCGAAGACCAATTCCAGGCAATCGCCATCGAGGTCAAGGCTCTTCGGGCACAGATAGATGAGAAGGAGGTAGAAGAAGTGCGCATGAACCAGGCTCTCCAAGCTCAAGAGAAGGCCGTAAGGGATGTGACCTCCAACCTCCATCAAAGTCAAACACAGCTGACTGCGGCAGTCGAAGCAATGGCAATCCTACAGACCTCCTATAACTCCCTGACAATTGCACATGCGCAACAAACAGAGGAAGTGGCACAAGCTCGACTCACTCTCATTCACAAAGAAGACGAGCTCCAGGATTGCAAGGACAAGCTTGAAGACATGCAACAATCCTTGGCAGTACGTGCCTTTAGCATTGATGAGCTTACAAGGGAATGCCGACTCTTAAAAGACCAACTTGCTACTGTTCAAGAGGCCAGCACTTTACAAGCCCAGTTCTTGGACCAATGGTCCAATACCACTGAAGACATCCCTCAACAGGCAAAGGTCACCTTGCAAATGAAAAAGCTTAAAGAGGCATACACCAGCATCTACCATCAGTACAAAGAAAAGTACAAGTGGAAGTGCACCAATAGCAATGCCAAGACCAATCAGGGAACCTGAAGTTCAAGAAACCGATAGCATTGGATAAACTCCAATCTATGAGGGACCGGCAAAAACACGCACAATAAACCTCGCCCTTGAAGGGGAGGAAGAAAAGTTGGTTTTCATTGGGAAACAGCTCCGTCAAGAAGATGAAATCAAACTCAAAGACCTCCTAATGGAATACCGTGACTGCCTAGCATGGTCATACAAAGAGATGAAAGGAATTTCACCAGAAGTGGCAGTTCACACGATCCCTATAAGGGAAGGTGCTCGCCCTAAGGTATGTGGACCTTATCGCACAAATCCTAAATATGGCACCATGGTTTATGACGAGCTGGAAAAACTCCTAGATGCCGGATTCATCTACGAGATAGAGCACACTGATTGGGTTTCACCCATTGTCATTGTACCTAAACGCAACAAGAAGCTCAGAATATGCGTAAACTTGAAAAATGTGAATGCCGCCACAATTAGGGATCACTACCCCCTACCCTTAACAGAAACAGTGTTGGAAAAGGTGGCAGGATCCGAAATATATAGCTTCTTGGATGGCTTCAGTGGCTATAACCAGGTACAAATTGCTCCTCAAGACCAATCAAAAACAGCATTTGCTACAGAATGGGGTATTTTTGCATATAGAGTCATGCCATTCGGCCTTTGTAATGCCCCAGCCACATTCCAGCGAGTCATGTTCACAGCTTTCAAGTCATTTTTGAATAAGTTTTTACAGGTCTTCTTGGATGATTTGTGCATCCATTCAACCAAACAGGACCACTTCAAATGTCTGGAAGAAGTACTAATCAAATGCAGGGAGTATGGCATCTCCCTAAATCCAACAAAATGCCAGTTCATGGTCGCCCACGGAGTTGTTTTGGGACACATCGTCTCTCAACATGGGATTGCAACTGACATGGACAAAATCAAGATCATCATGGAATTGCCTCCTCCTACAAATTCCAAAGGTGTACAGGTCTTTATGGGACATGCCGGCTATTATAGAAGATTTATATTGCGGTATGCCATGATAGCTAGACCACTTTACAAGTTATTAGTGGAGTTCTTATGGACCGAAGAGTGCGACCAAGCCTTTGAGCTTTTAAAGTGGCGCCTAAACACAGCACCCATCCTTCTATCTCCCAATTGGGATATTGATTTTCATGTTCATACTGATGGATCCAAGTATGCAATTGGGAGTGTGCTTTGTCAACCTGGTGAACATAAGAAAGACTACCCCGTCTACTTCGCCAGTCGACAACTCAATGATGCAGAGATCAACTATACAACCACAGAAAGAGAAGCCCTCGCAATGGTGTACAGTGTAAAGAAATTTTGGCACTATCTACTCGCAAATGATTTTGTCTTCTACACCGACCATCAAGCATTGCTTTATCTTGTGAACCGTCCGTGTACCACCGGAAGAATAACCAGATGGCTCCTCTTGCTGCAAGAATTCAACTTCAAAATTGTGGTCCGCAAAGGTGCCCAACACTACATTGCCGATCACATGTCTCGAGTCAAGACAGGAGAAGAAGCCACTGGAATAGAAGATGACTAACCAGATGCCACACTATTTCAAATAGATGCTGTTCCAGAATGGTGTGGAGATATCATTGGGTACTTGATGGCAGGAAGACCACCCCCTGACATGAAAGCAGTAGATGCCAGAAAATGGATTCTAAAGGCTGCACCATATCAACTCATTGCAGGACAACTATACAAGATGGGCAAGGACCAGATATTAAGAAGATGTGTAATGCCTCATGAGATCCTGCCAATCCTGAGTGAAGTCCATGAAGGCATTGCAGGAGGACACTTCCAAGGGGAAGCCACAGCAAGAAAAGTTCTCCTCGCAGGCTACTGGGGCAGATGCCTATGAATATGTAAAAGGCTGTGATGTATGCCAACGAACTATTAAACCACAACACAAAGACTTCAATCCCCTAACAACAGTTGTTGCACAACAGCCATTTGAAAAATGGGGGATTGATTATGTGGGTCCCATACATCCAGCAGCAAAAGGAACACAGGCACGCTACATCATTGTGGCCACTGATTACTTTACAAAATGGGCTGAAGCTAAGGCAGTCAGAAAGGCAGATGCCAAAAGCACAGCAAGATTCTTGTACGAACATGTGATCACCCGATTCGGATGCCCCCTTGAAATTGTGTCGGATAGAGGCACACATTTTGTCAATGAGGTAATCCAAGAACTCTTGTCTGGCTTCATGGTCATTCATAGAAAAAGCACACCCTACTACCCCCAAGGGAATGGATTAGCAGAATCCACAAACAAAATCATATGCAATATCCTCACTAAGGTAGTAGAACCGCAGCGTTCTGATTGGGCAGAGAAACTGAATGCAGCCTTATGGGCATACAGAACCACATTCAAGGTCAGTACAGGGAACACACCTTTTCAATTGGTGTACGGCCTTGAAGCCGTGGTCCCACTTGAATTTATAATACCAAGTCTGCGCATCGCAATACAGGAACGCATGGGTGATCATGAGTCCTTGAAAGAAAGGCTCTGTCAGTTGGAAAAGCATACAGAGACAAGACTAGTCGCTTATCATGCCATGACAACAGAAAAACGTCGAAGAAAGGCATGGTTTGATAGGAATCTGAAAGCTAAAGACATCAAGGAAGGCGACTTAGTCCTGTTATACAATGCCAAAGTACACAAGGGAAAACTGAAGTATCTAGGTCAAGGACCCTACCGAGTACGAAAGCTGAATCCCATTGGAGCTGTGCTACTTGAAACACTCGATGGAGTCCAATTCAACACAACAATAAACGGGAGCCGACTGAAGCGCTACTACATCAACACACGAGCCATCCCCGACAAAAACGAAGATTTGGGAAACCAAGTCTTCCTTAGTTAGGATTAGATTGTATCATGAGCACTCACTTGCATATGTACGTCTTCGCACATATAGGTAGCCTCAATCGATTTTACCTAGAACTCAGGATTGGTGAATGAGTTCTAGCTGCCCTATGAAAATCCCAGCAAAAAAAGCATATAGTTAGTCCCTACTTAGCTACTAGGTCACGTGCACTCACACGCTTTCGCTTAGACACATAGATGATTGCATGAATAATTGTACAACACACTTTCATTCCACACTCTCAAAAGATGTATTTATTAAAAAAAAAAAAAAAAAAAAAAGAAAGATCTCTCTCCCACACACACACAGAAAGGTCATACAGGCATGCCAATCAATGTAATGATCAATGGTACACTACATGTACATGGATGCAGGTTCAGAAAAGATGCCGCCACTAAAGAGAATGCGCAGAAAGAGCCCACCGCCTCAACCACGGGACCCCCTCCAGAGTTCGCAGCCATCTACATCCTCTCAACCACGGAGACCACAGGCATTCGTGGTCCAAAGCGATAGCTCTGAAGAAGATTCAGTGCATGTCCAAGCAGAACAAATGCCACCCCAGTCACAGCCAGCCTGCACAACTGTTAACAAGGCCCAATCATTGGAACTTGTCTGGCCACCCACCTCGACTTATGCTCTTTCCCAGGAAGCAACATCTTACTTAGAGCAACGGGGTCTAGGCAATTTGCATGAGAGCCTCAAATCCTTGGAGGATAGTCCTATCATGACCACCTACATCAAGGACTTTCTCCACTCTTACTACTCCAGCAATGCAACGGATGGCAAGTACGGTACAATCACTGTACAGCAGAGCCCATTGAACATTATCCTCGACAGTACAGTCATTCAAAGGGCTTTCTCTCTGCCAAGGCAAGGTGGCGAATACCCTAAAAGGTCTGCGGATGCAAAGTTTATCGAAGTACAGTCTCTCCTCACCAAGGGTACCCTGATCCATAGAGATGGCATCTTGCTTCGCACAATCCTTGACCCTCACCTCAAGGAAGCAGCACAATTTCTATCCACCATCCTGGGAATAAAGAACGGCAAGGAACGCTCCCTCCCACTCCGCACATTTGTTTTGCTGAGTAGGAAGCTCAAACAAGACTGGGTCCAACACTTTGTCATTTTCTTTACCAAAAAACTCGATGGTTCTTCAGGCCAGAAATGTAAAATTCCGCACTTATTGGCTATCATCATCAAAAAGGAACTACAACAAAGAGAAATGACTTTGCCCCAGTCTCCAAAGCCAATTGAGGAGTTGGACATACCCTTCTCACCAGTATGGGAGCCATCATCAACTGCTCCAGCTATCACATTGATAAGTACAGATGCCTTAACAGAAGTACCTATTCTGGAAAGCAGGATTGCAGAATTGCCCCAGGAAATGCTTCAGCTCGGTGCACAACTGCAACCACTCAGTCTCCCCCAACAGCACCCACCCGAGCTCGAGACAAGGTTGGCACCCGAACCTGAGGAACGATCAGCACCAGAGCTTGAGACCACATCAGCACTCGAACCGCCCATCGACGTCATGCCAGTCGATGAGCCCCAAGGAGAGCTCGTGCCAGATCAGCAGTATGACTATTGTCCACAAGGGAGTGAAATGCCATTGGAACAACCTCCCCCAAGTACTACAGAACCCTCGGGATGGCTACATGGGCACCACTTGTATCAGCAATATCGCCAGACCTCATCACCATCTATCATTCTCCAGCATCAAGCTAGCCAAATGATCCAAATGTCTGAACTCTTCACTAGCTTGGCTAAGGAAGCATATGCAAGAGAATTGGAAAGGTAGACGGCATCAGAAATCGAAGACCAATTCCAGGCAATCGCCATCGAGGTCAAGGCTCTTCGGGCACAGATAGATGAGAAGGAGGTAGAAGAAGTGCGCATGAACCAGGCTGTCCAAGCTCAAGAGAAGGCCGTAAGGGATGTGACCTCCAACCTCCATCAAAGTCAAACACAGCTGACTGCGGCAGTCGAAGCAATGGCAATCCTACAGACCTCCTATAACTCCCTGACAATTGCACATGCGCAACAAACAGAGGAAGTGGCACAAGCTCGACTCACTCACATTCACAAAGAAGACGAGCTCCAGGATTGCAAGGACAAGCTTGAAGACATGCAACAATCTTTGGCAGTACGTGCCTTTAGCATTGATGAGCTTACAAGGGAATGCCGACTCTTAAAAGACCAACTTGCTACTGTTCAAGAGGCCAGCACTTTACAAGCCCAGTTCTTGGACCAATGGTCCAATACCACTGAAGACATCCCTCAACAGGCAAAGGTCACCTTGCAAATGAAAAAGCTTAAAGAGGCATACACCAGCATCTACCATCAGTACAAAGAAAAGATGAATGAGATGCACTCCCGAAAAATAGCCATCTCCAAGCTTGAACTCCAATTGCTAGTGCATAACAATGAGGCATTGGAAGACAACACCAATGACGGCCCACTACAATGCACAACCATGGTGTATGAAGAGCTTGTGACTGCTCTCCAAATGGAAGATCACCTCCACGCACGCGTGCTGATCCAATGGAAGCAACTCCAACTCAAGATCATAGCTGCTCATCCAACAATCGACTGGAAATGATCCATCGGGATTAAAACCCTGCGCATCATTTGCCAAGACTTGTCTGAAGATGAGAATAATATCTTCTGCCTGTCTACACATGCCGGGTTTATCACTCTCAGGACGGATGCTTTCATTGCATATGCCTGCCTCATGGGTAGTCCTCCCCTCAGGGTTATTGCAGGTTTGTTGCCGTTGCTGCAAAGGCCATCCCTATTATTTGCACGGCATGACATAACGGGCATCCAACCCATGCAGCTGATCATCCCATCGCACCAGCAAAAAGAAGTGTCGGACGATGACAAGGCCTATCTCACATCCAACTTCCCATATCTAACCACTCTTTCTGCCAACATCATAACCTCACTTCCCCTTGCTGCTGCCACCCTCTTAACCTTCCCCGAGCTCCATCCTAACATCTATTCCCTCCATCGTCTCTTTGCTCATGCCTCTCACCATTTTCAACTCACCCAACAGTCCCAAACTTACGAGCCCCTCACACCTAGCTTTTTCCCCTCCCTTGCTAATCCTACCCTTGAGGATTACCAAGCTGCTCAAACCATTTGCCCATTTCTTCCCCCCCTCCCCTCTGCTCCCCCTTTCGCCACTATCACTCAGCCATATTTCTCCCCCACGTCCCCTGCTTCTCTCCCGGTCCCGTCATCACCTCCGACACTTCTGGTGCTGCCATCAGCAGAAAATGATGCAGTATTTGATTTTGAATATCAGGATCTGGATAATCCAATTCGTACACCCATGCCAAGTTCCAATGATGAGTATGATTTTGATGAGATACCACTTCCCAGTAACCCCATCAAGGAATTTTGGAGCAAATATCCTGATATGAAAACTCGCGGTGGATGGACCCTGGGTAACTTTCCTACCAATCTTCGTCAGCACCAAATAAGTGAAGCTTGGATTAGCAAATTGGATCCACAACCTGATTGGCGCCGTCCCAAGCTCTTTGATGTAAGCTTCTTAAAGGAGTACTTACGGGCACCTCCATGTCTCAGAACCCATCCCAAGTTCTATGCAGTTCCACGGCGTAAAAGATGGGAAGCCAACATACACACTTTGGCTGAAGATCGAGTCATTAATTGGCCAATGATCGAATCCTACTCTGGTGTAGAATGGACTATCCAAGGCGCCATGATCCGAGCACTTCAGCAGCATGAACAAACAATGCGCGGCAACATTGATCGCTTCCTTCGCCAAAGTGCCATATTCTGCAAAACATTAGCATTAATTCTGGAAGTCCCATGTTACCTTGATTCCCATTTGCCTCCACTCAGCTTTAATCCCAATGAACAGATTGATGCTCAGATTACAAGCAGACTATACCAAAGAGTGATCTTCTTGGAGGCACGCCACATATCTCTGTTCGAGCAAATGGTGGATACAGGCTATCTGGAAACTGCGCAAAAATTGTATGGTGCTAAGGCTCTACAGCAAGACTGTCTAGCACGACACAAGTTCCACAGCCACTGGACTAAAAACATGGCAACCCATGTACGTGATCACAATAAGCCATAACCCGAGGACGGGTAATAAAATGGATCCGGGGGTATGTTGACTCTGTGCCAACATGAACTTATGAAGAAAGAGAAGGTGTTACAACTTTGTGTTACAACTTCTAGACACAACTTTATGTTACGACTTTGTGTAACAACTTTGTGTTGCAAGTTTGTGTTACAAGTTTATGTTACGACTTTGTGTAACAACTTTGTGTAACAACTTTGTGTTACATCTTCTACATGAAGAGAGAGAATGTGTTACGACTTTGTGACACAACTTTGTGTTACAACTTTGTGATACGACTTTGTGTTACATGCAGAGAGGGAAGCTCTCCAACTTGTATAAATACCCCATAATGGAATGAAGCCCACACTCTTGGGGCATTGTGTTGAGTCTTCATTGGTATTCCAAGCATTTGTCTCAAGTGTCCATGCTTCCTTGCACTGCACGTCCAAAAGCATGTCCTAACCTTGCAACCCTTCTCCCCTCTCCTCCAACCCTGCAACCCACCCTCTCCCTCTCCTCCTCCCTCCTCCTCCTCCCTCCTCCTCCTCCTCCTCCTCCTCCCTCCTCCTCCTCCTCCTCCCTCCTCCTCCTCCTCCTCTCTCCTCCCTCTCCCTCCTCCTCTTCCCTCCTCCTCCTTCCTCCTCTTTCTCTTCCTTCACCCATGCTCTTACACCTTCTTCCTCTCCCACTCCTATGCTTTCCTAAACCCTTAAACTCCATGATCTACGAGGGAGACGAGTTCTCCACCATGTATTCTACTCTGAACCTTGGACCCTCCTTCTAACCCTGGACTCCTTCTAAACCTTGGAACCTCTTTCTAAACCCTGGAACCTCCTTCTGAACCCTTAAACTCTTTCTAAACCCTGGAACCTCCTTCTGAACCCTTAAACTCCTCCTAAACCCTACAACCCCCAATGAAGGCGAAAGCCTTCATTACCCCAACAACAATGGTTTACGTACCTTTTACACATGCTTGCATTTTGTTTACTCACCACACTTAAGCCTACGTCTCTCACCGGAACACGACTCGAGGTCCTAAGCTACACATATACTACAACGACAATCCCAATATATCTGTAGGTGACAAAAAGCCTCGGAACCCTGCAACATAGAATACCCAGCTCTTCCTACGAGAGCAGTAGGAAAGAGCCAACAACTATATAAGACAATGACACTGATGTACACAAAAAAAAAAGAAAGGCTACCCATGAGGGAAGCCACATGCATCATAATGGTGATGATCCAGAGTCATGTCTTATTTCTTAAAAACTAACACCATCCATGGGCATAAGCATCAATAATGTCTCACCCAAGAGAGCATAGCACTATCAGTCATTAACTACAATGTGTCAAAGCTATCCCTTAGCATAAAATAGCATCCGTGTACTAAACGTCCATCAATAAAGCATCCCACAAGGGAATTTGTGCATATCAATGCATCCAACAAGGATCGCAATGCATCCAAATGGCTTGTAAAGCATCCACTGCAACCCAATGCAGACCACAAATGAGCGCACATGACTCAAACTACAACTAGAGTGATTTGCATAAGGTATGTTTCAAAAATCATGGCCCCATGACAATGACCGATGTTGAAAATAGGACCTAAGATGCCTCAAAACATGGGTATCACTGGATAATCAAACTCAAGAAGACAAATCTGCAAATATCTCTCTTCTATCGAAACTTCGAAATCCCAACTGATGAATGGGAATGAGGAGTCAACCCTTTTAATTGACCAAGAAATAAACCTTAGGAAAGAAACCTTAGCAAATAAAGCCACGTGCCACCTGTGTGCAAATGTGAAGAAATATGCAACAGAGAAAAGAATCATCGATACAAAGGATCATAACTCAAAGAATCCCTCACAAAATTGCAGACAAGAGTGTTGGCCTATCCTCAATCCATCGGAGCTGACAGATCCGAAAATGGTGGCCTGAGCAAGCGGGTCTTATGGAGATGAGTGTCTGGATGTAGGAAGAGATCAACGAAGATGAAATGCTTGATTTTGCAGCTTATTGCTGCTTCTACTCCATCTCTTAGGCTAGTTGGAAGCTGAATCAAGGCCTGGAATTGCTTTAGCAGTGGAACTTGAACCGGAGCTCACGGGTCACAAAAAATAGCATTAGTAGCAACCAGATTCACAAAAATGGACTCCTTTGTTGCTCAAGGCTTTCACAAAGCTCGCAAAATGAGCAACAAAATCCAAAGCCAGGAAATGCCAGTGCTGCCCACGAGATGATTTTATAAGGAATCAGCTCACTTAGGCTTAGAAAACGTCACAGGCTCCAAAATGATAGCCCTCATGGAATCTCTAAGGGGCCTTGATCTTGGCCATGATTTGCACATTCTAGCACTTGAGCTAGACATTAATTTCCAACACTTGAGGCATATAGTGGCTTCGCCCACACAACGTTTCCAGCTGCTGTGCAATCCAAGCATTAAGTAATCTCATATTCTATATCCAGAGACATCATGAGGGGTAGAGCCTCTTTTTTGGTAGCCTCACTAGTGGCAGGGATTTTTCTCTAGCAAGGGGAGGACCAGTTCATGTATCCCATTCGGTCTACTTCACGGCATATGCTTGAAATAGAGCAGCACTTACTCCAAGGCCGACAAGCATGCTCTATCTTTGGTGTTTTACATTGAAAAGTTTAAGCATTATGTGGCAGGTAGAGCCTTTTTTATCATTTCAAACAATGGCCTTGCAAAGCAGGTTTTGCAGTCGCCAAATCCCCTAGGCCGATTGGCTAGGTGGTTCGCAATCCTTCAAGAATATGGATCTTCTTTCAAATTTGTAAAAGGAGGTTGTTCCAATTTGAAGAATTCTTTGATAGAATATCTTGATGTGAGCCTTGTAGTAGCCATAGAAGTAGATGATCCATACCTTTTCTTTTCCACCTAACAGTACCAGTTATGAGTAGAAGAACATCCACAAAGAGAGTAAGCGCTATACCCTCTTTGATGGGGTATTGTATAGCCAAGTCATGGATGGAGTGTTGAGGAGGGCTATTGATGCCAATGAATAAGCAGTACCATGATGGGTTTTGCAGTGGACACTATGCGGCATACTACTCCACCAAAAAGATCTTACATGCAGGATATTACTAGCCAACTATGTTCAAGGATGTACCTATGCATTGTAATACCTGTGAGCCCTACTAGTACTTTGGAAGGAAGGATTTGCAACTTGGGAAACACCATCCTGTGATGTCTATCCACCCATTTCAGAAGTGGGGCATAGATTTTGTGGGGCCTCTGCCAATGACAGCTCGCAAGAAGAAGTACCTCTTGGTGACCACGCAATATGTCACCAAATGGACCGAAGCTATAGCTCTCTCAGTAACAAATGGTAAGTAGTCTTTGATTTCATCTTTGAGTGCATATGCACATGATTTGGGACACCCATGGAGATAGTGTTAGATCAAGGGAGCCCATTCTTAAATGAAGCTATGGAGCTACTCATGGAGCATATGGGTATCAATCACCACACTTCTAGCATCTACTATTTGGCATCAATGGGTCAAGTGGAGTGGACCAATGGCCTCTTATGCAAGTCCATGGGGAAGATGGCAGTTGGACCCCGGAGCCAGTGGGACCAGAAGGTTACCGAAGTAGTTTGGGCATACAACATCACTCATAAGACAACATCCATTGGACATAACCTTTTAAATTAGTATATGGTATTGAAGCAATTCTGCCACTAGAGATAGAGGTACCTGCTCTAAGAATGGCACGGGAGCAAAAGATGTCAAAAGATGAACAGGTAGAAGCCAGGTTGATTCAGCTATGAGAAACTAGATGAGACTCAGAGGCTTGCATTGCACCTTGTAGAGATCTAAAAGAACCAATGCAAGGGATGGAAGCATCATTTTGTGCAAGGTGATATGGTGTTGTGCTTTGATAGCAGATTGGACCACCAAATGGACAAGAAGTTTCTTCCGAAGTGGTCACGACCATAGCAGGACATCAAGGAACACAACAATGGATCACTAGAGATTCATGAGTTACAGGAGCCGCATGGAAGAAATGTGTTCAACAAGCAACATCTCAAACCCTTTTTTGTATGTGTTGGTCCCAGGCATGAGGATGCAACGCACCCTATGCCTGGGGGGGTGAATTGCTATAGGCGAAAAAATTCCCAATGTGAATAGTGTAAATAAATGTGAGTGTGAACGTGTGTGGCATTAATAGCATAAAATATACTGTGTAAGGACCAAGGTTGAGGTGGCAGGGCAAGTCCATGTTCCACCATTCCACATAAGAGAACCCATAGGTGTGTTGTACATAGTCCATGGCATAAATAAACTCAAGCTTATTGTCTTGTATCCTTTATTTATCTTTGTCTAGGATTAACCTAGTGACAATTACCTTGGATATATGTCTCCACTTCAAGGAAGATTATTAAGCATCCCACTCAAGCTTACTGACTTTGATTAGTACTTGAGCACATAATATTGGACATGTGATTTCAATTCCATTCAATCCAATCATTTTTAACTATCCAACTCAAGCCAACTCAAGCTTATTGACTCGGTTAGTACTTAACATATGGTATTAGACATATCATTTCCATTCCTTTAAATCATAGGTTTGTGGTTTCAATAGTTCTATAGCATTCTATATATAAAATATCTTGATTTTCCAAAGACAATAGGCTAAAATTACTCATTTCTTGAAGACCTCAGCATCAAAGTGCTATAGCTCTTAGCTCAATGACAATGGTCCCTATGGTGAGATGGCAGGATTCATGCGCAGGACATGGCGACGGTCCAGAGCCATGGGGGAGAGGGAAGGAGAGGGAGAAAGTGATAGCATGGGAGGGGGCAAGGATAAAAGTGGTATGGAGATGAAGAAAGAGGTTGTGGTACAAGAGGTAAGGGGGGGGATGAGGAATGGGGAGATAGAGACATCAAGGAAGGAAGGTCATGCTTTATTGACAGGGAGGATGGGGAATCAAAATGCTAGAATGGTGGCTATACAAGAATGAGAGTGTCGCATCAAGCAATAGTCCCTCCTTTTATAACCAAAAGAAGGGGGTTCTCCTCACAAATGCCTCTTCCCACATGCATAGTGTGGGTGGAGGCCTGTGGGCTTGGCAGTGCGTATCCTCAATAGCATGCGACAACTTCCTCCCCTCAAAAATCAAACCTTCTTATCCTAAGTCTAAGAGGCCCCATGGCTCCATCTCAATATTATAATGCCTAGAAAGACAAGTTGAGGGTTGGCACAAAGGGCGCCAACTCCCTTTAGTAAGAAAACATATCAAAATATTGAGTATGAGATGAATTTAACAATATGCCATGAGTAGAAATTATTCAAATTAACATGGTTGTGTTTTACACTAGAAGAGCTTCAAATATGTCTTTACACCTTGAAATTTGAATAACACATGAAAAAGTTACATTAATTTGAAAGGAGAGGGGTTTTCATATTTTAGTGTTTTTTTTGTTTTACCCCCCCAGCCAAAAGACCCCCCCCCTTGGGCCTCACATATTATGAAAAATATGTACAAATCTTAAAATCTTGCATATTTTTCAAGATATATACCTTATATTTTGTGCGAGGAGGGACACAAAATTTTCATATTTTTCCCTTCCATATTTGAAAATTTTAAAGGACATCCATGCATATTATATATGGACCTTGTCCTTCCATACCTTGGATTTTGGACGAGGGTAGTAACATATTACATATTGAGTTGGTGCCCCAAGTACCCCACATGGGACTAGCCCACATGGATGAGAAATTCCAAGGTCCCCTCAAACCTCCACTAATTTAATACTATATATCCCATTGACCTTGGCCACATCTCACTTAACGTTTGCATGGGACCGCCTAGGTGGAGGGATGGCATAAGGGATAGTGAGTGTTGGTTTCTTTTCTTGGTAATAGTAGGCATTGGTGAAACCATATGAAGATGAGTGATCAATTGTGCACACATAAATATAAGTGTTGCATAGAAATGCAAAACCAATACTTATATTATAAAGAGGCCTATGCCTATTACAAACAATCATAATTGCAAGAGTCCTCATGCAACAAGAAGGTGTCGTGTCTCAGACTCTCTCACCTGCTCAAGACACAACTCTCACTAAGAGCAATACAACTCGACCTTGTCCAAACTACTCAACTCAGAGCTAGACTCTTAAAAGGACTCATTCTAACTTAGGATTTTGACTTTAATATTCCTAAACACTAGATTACTCAGTTCTCATCAACCACCTTTTGAACATGGCTCAAGGGCTTCTCAAAATCACCTTCACCAATTATATTGCTTATGTAACTCATATTGGCCCATTTCTATGGCTTGGGGTACACTGCTTGGCCCATTGATTGTTGGTTCTTGGTCACCTATGCTTGGTTCTTGGACTTGGACTCAAGTTTTCGACTAAATGGAGGCCAACAATTATCACTTCTTTATCCTTTCTGTAGACTTACTATATTTAAGTAAAGTAGAAGGGAAAATTTTCATGGAAAATTTGAGAGAAAACCCAAGCCAAATACTTCTATAATTGCTATGACAAACATAATTTAGGGGACACACTAGTATCACCTAAATATAAAGCACATTTGGGAATCATATGGAATCCATGATAGATAAGAAAGACATCAACATGTGATAACATTCTTTCCATCTAAAAAGGGTTAAAGTGTATATCTAATGGGATTGATGAGTAGCATCAACAATGTAATAGTGATGAGAAGTTATAAGAATTAGTAATAAAATGGGGAAGAATAAGGATGTGTGTTAAGAGAATGTTTCTTAGGTCTATTGAAGAACTGTATAGATGTTCTAAAAAAATATTTTTCTTCTTTATATCACATGGAAAGTTGGCAAAGAGGCACTTGGAGATGACAAAAATGATTATTCGAGGGGAGTTTCCAGGTACATTAATTATGCATCTACATGCTTGGATTTAATAGAATAAGTATCATTTTCTAGAAATGAATGATAGATATCAATTATTTGTTCTATATCTTATAATGGATATCAATTATCAATTATTATTTTCTAGAAATGAATAATGGATATCAATTATTTGTTTTATACCTTATGAGATTGACATTGTTACTCATTTAGGATTTTCTTTAGGTGTAGCTAAGGTCATTGATTTTCTATACCATGTACAATATAAATATGATTGATCTCTTTCATTTGACGATCAAGTTATTAAAATTTTGAAGAATTTAAACTATTAAAGACACTAGTTTGCACATCTTCATGCTCCCATCACAACACCATAAGAAACATCCAAATCCACATTTGAGATCAAAAGTTATGGCCAAAAACAATCTTGCACTAGGATAGTCATATCTTGGGGAAGACAACTACAGGGGCAATTTTATTGTAAGGAATTGGGGGCTTCTACGTGAACATACCTCCTTTTTATTTAATTTTGAAAAGTTTTATCATAGTTTTCTTCCCTAGGGTCCAACTCAAGCATTTTTTTAAATATAAAGTGATATATTCCATTCAAAACAAATCATACAACAGGTGGGAGAGAAAGTACTCTATCCCTAGCCTCAACAATGTGGCAAAAAAGCCATGGTGGTGGTCTAAAATGCCACGACATCCCAAAAGGGGTCAAATGAAAAAACAAGGAGCAATCCCATGTCCTCATGAAGGATATAAGTCTCCCACGAGTTGTCGAAGAGGTGCCTGTACACCGCTCCCATTGACTCCTGAGAGTGAAGATAATCTCCGCCCAAATGGAAGCGAGAGTGTCAGCCTCCGTGCATAAATGGCCCCCAAGGACAAAAGAACATCGCGAACACCATATCCGCCATAGGGTAATGTTGGAAATCACCTCCCAGGCTGACCCTGCACCTGAAGTAGGCAGGGAATCCTAAGCTGGTACAGGTACCAAAAGCAAATCCTGTGGCTCCATGATGTTGGCCTCTGTGGGACCCCGTCTCTTGCGACGCTGCATGAAGAAACCGTGGTCTCCTGGCTTTGACTCAAAGAGAGTAAGGGCTCCAGATCCTCTCCCCCAAAGGGCAGCACCCCATGTCATCAGAAAGGACTCGGATGTCACATGTGAGAACAACCTGAAGATACCTGTCCAAACCACTCTAGAGCTGGGGCAGCTCCATAAACAATGCTTGCTAGATTCCTCTGCAAGCTGACAATGCATACACAAGGAGGGTCTACCCATCTGCTGAAGCTAAGTACCCACAAGTATGCCTCTATGTATAGTGAGCCAAAGAAAGTAGGAGACTTTCCTGGCTCTACTAATGCCCCAAAAGTTAGTCCAGTAGCTCAACAAGAGCTCTGCAGTAAGTCCCTGTGCGTGCCAATGCTTGGAGGCAAATGGCAGGTTATGAGAATCTCTCTGCTGAAGCCTATAACCTGCCCTCGTCGAGTACTGGAAAAAGAAAAGAGGACGATCGCCTGCCACCGGAGCAGGCCATGCCCACTCACCTAGTCCCAGTCAAGCTCCCCAAGAGGTCGACCCTGAAAAATCCAAAGTCTCCATCTAGTATCCTTTGCAATGGTCAACCTGGAAGGATCTGTGGCCCATTCCTTACCCAGGCAACCAATGACCCTGACTCTCTGCCAAAGGAGCTCTTGCCCAAATCCAGGGGCTGAGTGAGATACAATCTGTGAGAAATGTTCGCCTCAAAATAAATAAACGGTGCCGGTCCTAAACGAACTCCAATGCATAGCCCAGCCTCACTAAAATAACCTAACCAAGTAGAGATGGGGTGAACATAGGCTGGATCTGTGAGTATATCCCTCCACTGTTGAGGAATAGCTCTCATGATCAGTAATTTGGTGGCAACAATCTGTCCAAGTGGCCCGTGTCTAATCTCTGATCACCTCCTCTGACATCTCCACACCACCCCTGAACCAATCTCCAACTGTCACAACCCCCTGAGCATGCCATCGGGCCAAGGGAGTCCTAAGTTCTGTACCAGGGGAAGATCCCTGATACCGAACCAGGGGATTATGGTAAAGTGGCTGTCGGGCAATTTCCTCTCTGGAGGAGGGAACTCAAGCATTTAGAAACCTGTGATTGGGCAACAAAGAAAATAAGAAGGGTTGCTCAATGGGTCACCTAAATGTGAAGGGGGTAAAGAAAAGCATATTCCCAAGGATGAAATTAGGTTCACTTAGGCTACTAAAAGCTCCATGGGTATTTACAAGGGCCAAGCATGCACATTTCAAAAGCATGATCTTGTTAGCACGAAAAACCCAACAATGCACATGCATCCTTAGAGTGTGCTTTCATTACGAATGGAACATGGAATGGGAACAAATACCATGATTGTTAGAAGATGTTGCAACTAAATTGTGCATGAATTTGAATTTCTTACTCTATGTGACACATATAAGTTATGCAAGAAAATGCACACGTGTATGTTTTGGTTGCTATAGTATGTGCTCCTAATGACATTGCAAGGATTTATGATGAAAGAGGTCAAGTAGTCCTTATACATGGATAACATCAAAAGAGACCAATAAATCAGCCATTTGACTAAAGAGAATTCATGCCATCGAGGAGGTATATTTAATTTGAAAAGGCTTTTTCATCAAGTATTACAAAAAACTCATTTCATCTCATTATCCACTTAGCGTGGATGAAGCGAAATTGGTTGGGACTCTACATAATTGATGGCATGACTTATGTATAAACAAGATTCATGGGTGCAATGACATCCCACGCACTTTCTATTCATCTCAATCAGGCAGAGCCCAATGCAAACTTAGTCGGGGAAATGTATCAGTCGAATGAGGGTCCAAAGCTAAGCCCCTCCTGAAAGAGACAGTGGTATCGCCCTCAGATCTCATAGTAGGCTAGACAAACACATAGAGAATGCTCCTCTATCTCGACCTCCCCCATTGTGCATAATTTGTAGACCCGCTGCTCTCGAGGTATGCTGACCGCTCTTCCAGCCTCAATCTATAGCTGGTAGGATGAGACTCGTATCTATCCGATAGCAATCCGCAAGGCGTGTGAGACTCTCCTATCCTCAAGGTACTGGGGCCTGTAAGAAGCCATCCTTCAAAAATCTATACACCAAGAAATTCAATCTCGGACTACATAAAAAATATCTTCTTGGCAGGCACCACCAATTCTTTGTCTTTGCATATGTGATATACTTGTTTAGGTGCATAAGATGCTCCTCTGGAGTGGTATTGTAGATAAGAATGTCATCAAGATTTCAACTAGCTGTGGATTGCCAAGAGAGTGGAGGTACGACAGCCTTAGCCAACTGGTTGTAAGGAACTATTTAGGGATAGTTTGGCGTACTTGCTAGCTATACAAGTTTCTCTGTTAGGATTTATCTTCAATGTGTGTTGCCTTTATGCCCCACATGGGTCCAAGGAGAGAATGTATTGTTGAAAGATAACATGTCAAGCTCAAAACGGATCTTATGAGAGTAGTTGATCAATCTCATAACAAGAGAAGCGTGTCCCTCTTGGAGCTTGAGGTTTGGGAGGAGCTATGTAAGAATTTGCTAAATTTGAACAAGGTGAATGGAGTGGTTTTTCTTGGTCTAATAAAAGGAAAGGTCAAGATCTTAGGGCTGGCAGAATTGATTGATTCTATGTTTTAGAAGAGGGATGGTGGTTGAGACCCCCTTTAGGGGGTAAATATATCTTTAACACAGGTCTATCTGATCATTGGCCTATGATATAGTGGTTTTTTGTTACCCCTACCTAGTGGGGAATCATGAGATATTCTTTTTAATTTCGACTACAAACATCTAAACAATAGGGACTATTAGGAGTTGGTGACAAGTACTCGAACTGAATTGTCGATCAGAGAGGAGGATCCTTGTTGGAGATGGGGGATGGCTATCCAAATCATGGTTGCCATTGTGATTCAGTGGGATTGATAGTATGGGTCTCAAAGGGTAGCATCACAAAAATGATTAACTAAAACCAAAGAGGTTGTACATGATGCCTTGAAGCTGAACCCAAGGGATCCGGCCATCTCGATGTTGATGGTTGGGTGTAGAGGAGGGCTTAAGCACTTGGGAGTGGAAAGAGCTGAGAATACTAGGCTCAAAAATGGGAAACTCTAGCTAGCTGTCTATGGGAGATTGTCCATCGAATCTCTTCTTTCAAGCTGTCAAGCAAAAGCATACCCAAGATTTGTAGATATAGTGATGCATAAGGGAACTTGGTCTCAGAAGTCAACATAGGAGAAATAATTAACTACAACTAGAGAGACCGTACATGAAGCCTTGAAGCTAAACCCTAGGGTTTCCATCATCTTCATGTTGATAGTTGAATTAGAGGCATGAAGCTCTCAAGAGTGGGAAAGGGTTGAGAATGCTAGGTTGAAAAGTGGGAAACTCTATTTGTCTATGGGAGATTTTGTCCCTCTCATCTTTTCTTTCAAGTTGTTAAGTGCAAAAAACCCTAAGAGAGTGGATAGAGTGATGGATAAGGAAATTTGATTATCGAATTGTGGCATGTTGCATATGTTTTTAAACGAGAACTAAGTGCAATTGTTAGTGACCCATGGTGGCAAATGATGGTTGGACTAGCACAATGTATGAGATTTTGAGTATGGTGGGATGTAGGATTATGGAAAGGCAATGTGTGGGTGTAGCAAGGATGTTCTTAGTAATGAGTTGTGGGAAGCCCTTAGGTCTATGGATAAGGAGAATCCTCGGGCCTTGATGGCTTTTTGTGGAGATTTTCTTACAATTTTGGGACATAAATGAAGGATGACCATATGGATTGTCAAAAAAGGTTCCCTATCAGAGGATGTGAATTTAGTTTGATGAAATTGTTCCCAAAAGGCAGTGTAAGCTGAAAGTGGGGGACTAGAGGCTGATCACCATGCTTGTTGAAGCCAGATAGGGGTATTGCCACATGTGAAGTAGATACTACCCAAATTTGTGAAACATAATCTACGAGGCTCTCCTCTACATATAACACATCTAGAATTGTAAGCAATTTACCTAACTTTGAGCAATCTCTTGCATCGACTTTGTGTTCTTGAATAAAAAGAATGTCCATAGATTCCCCTTGGATGAAGCTAAATATGAATCAACTTCCTTCGATGGGGATGAGGCACACCGCCAAGCCCTTGTATGTTCGAGCTAATAATCCTCATCGACAGAAGGAAGTAGGATGGAACACTTTACCCGACCTATTGACAAAAACAACTACGTCTTGAGTAGTAGACCTCCTGCAATAGGATGGACCACTTTACCCTACCTAGTGGAAAAAACAATTGTAGAGGAGGGACATTTTTTAAGGAGAGAATCCCCCATTCGTGGAAGATGGTGCATTGTCAATAGGGTACCACGATTTGCATCACCAGAGGTAGATGATACAACCTCCATCTCTCCAAGATTAACTAAGAGAGTGAAAGAGTTACTCAACAACATTTCTCCTTTGGACAATCTCTAGCAATATGTCCAAAGTTCCTACAAATTTGCTAATCCTATCTGCTCGTCGCTATCTTGACTCTTTGCCGAAAAAGAGAACCATTTTGCCCCTGAAGCATAATGGGGTCATCTAAAATGTAAGGATAAGAAACGATGACCCTAACTTTGGGGATCCCATCATTGCCTCCACTACAAAAGGAGAAGAACTCAAGAGGAGGGAATCTCTGTGACCTGCCCAAAGAATGCTCCGATCATAGCAACACGTTGATGGTAAACCTGAGGAAGACTAGGGAACCTAATGGAGAGTAAAGAAACATGTCTGTCCTCCTCTTCCGATTCAATACCCAAGGTGAAAGCATTAAGAAAGATCCTCTTGGAACCAAGTGCCAAAGGACTATCTGTAGCATTGTGCTTGTAGCCTTTGGTCAATCAAAAACCACCTGAAAAAACCGTCATTATAATAAACGAATATATGAAAGCAAGGGGCAATGTCTGGAGATAAAGCAACAAAGCATTCATTACCTCGCTTGTGACTTGGAAGGGTGGGACCCTGGGTGTGAGCAAACAGAGTGGTGGAGCTTTTCGAAAACGTTTAAGCATCAATTTTTTGACATTAGTGTATCTTATCTAGAAAGTATTTCTGTATCTATATCATGGTAGTAAAATGATGTTTAGAATGATGCATATACCATGCAATTGTGGGACGTTGGATACATACCATGGCCTGTTCTAACATGCAAGCGGTATAGATTCAGAAAGTTCATCTCAAAGTTCAAACATTTTCCCTTCGAGTAAGAGGCCAAAATGCATAAAGTTATGCAGGCTATACATTGCACTCTTGCAAAGGTACGACGGCTTATCCTTGCTTCGTTGTTTGCATGAGAAACCTATGTGGCCGTCTAGCACTAAAGTAGGGATCTCACGCTGATCTTGGCAACAAGTTCTTAGGGTTCGGAGGCACACCAAATTGCACACTGTTGCAGCCACTGATCTTAAGCACACTTTTAATGTGTTACGTTTAAAATCCTAACATTACAATGGCTAGATGTCAAGGTTTGGAGGTGTCATACAACTCAGCAATTGTTCAGAAAAGGCTCTTAACTCTGGTGAAGGATCCATTCTAGATATGCTTGCAAGAGTAGCAAAAGCTTCTGAAAGGTAAGGAAAAACTTCCCTTGTGACATCATCCTCGAAGGTAAGAAGTGATGCCAACAACCTAGCTGCTGCTACACGTTCCTGTAAGTTCAGAATGCAGACCATTAATAAAGATATAGAAAATAAAAAGTGATAAAACCCTCATTATAATTTCATCCCATCAAATGATTTTCAGCAATATCACATAAGTACTTCAAGATACATGAGGACTAGGATCAACTAACAATTCTATTCTCTTCCTTGAGTACAGCCCATTCAAGGACAAAGAGACAAGAAAAAGCAATAAAATCTTCATTTAAAATTGACCGCACAAACAATTATCAGCAAGGTAACATGCGTACTTTAAGATACGTGAGGAATAGGGAAATAAACTACAGTGATGTTCTTAAAAACTGGGATCATAGCAGGCACTAAAATACACATGCATAAATAGTCCCACGATGCAGTCTGTACCTCTGCAGAAGCCTTGCTTCTAACGACTCCAAGAGAAAGGTTAAATAAATCAACCGCATATGGAATTACTGCCATTTTGAAGTTATGAACAGCTGTAAAGAGAATCTGCAGGCATGCTGACTTCATTTTGGAACCCACACCAACCTAAAAGGGCAATAACAAGATGTTAGTTTGCTCTCTCTCTCTCTCTCTCTCTCTCTCTAACATGGGGTACATACTCAGCTAAGTATGCATGCTGCTAAAAAGTTGATGGAACTCTTGACATACAGGTGGTAGGCAACCTCATTTACTGTATTCTACAAGGCAAGCATTCCCCAACATCTGGAGAGTTGGGCCTTGGAACTTCATGGATGTTCCACCCCACTACCCACACAAGCTAGAGGTTACTGTGATTTGCATTTTGCCTTGGAAGGGAGGCTTGTTGGGTGCCTTGGAAGGGAAGCTTCACTCACCCTCTAGGCGAGCATTGTGGATCATGCATGGAGAAAAGGCCAAGTCTGAATTCACCTTTTCACCGGATAAGCCTGGCAAGGAAGATTGGTGATAGCTTTGAGAATAGAGTCTTTCCATCCTCAGGTCTTACAAGGCTACTGTCCCCCAAGGCAGTAGCTGCTTGGCTCGCTGCCCCCTACACAAATCTGTTGACTTGAGCCTACAAGTTTGGAGTGATGCCGGTGAAGCTTCTGCCATAGACTACTAAAGCTCACCAAGGCTAGTTGCTCAAATTCTTCCTCATAGGCCTTCAGCTTTTGCAGGGTCTGTTCTCCATCCCTCCTATGGGTAGACAATATTGAGTTCGGACGTGCATGGCTTCCATGACCATGCATGTTAGGAACCATAGTAGTTGATCCTCAGATGAGAGTTGCACTGAGCCCTTGTTGGGTGCTACAAGAGAGCACATCTTTGCTCTAGAACATCTGGAGCCACAGCTCTTGGGGCATGGCCCTAAGATTTGGTCCCCGGCTATGGGACGGAGTGGTGGGCGTGAATTTCCAATGGATAGGGACCAGCTGCAGAGCTTTACGATCAAGGAGAGCATATTGGAGGACGGCCATTTGGATGGGCGTCCACCTTTAGGATCTCAAGATTGGGATCCTCTTTGTACCCCTGTGTGCCATCAACAGAGGTGCACCCTTTTGACACTAGCTCACAGAACGTTTACCAAATATGGATTCCTGGTTTGGAGGCTGTAACATTCCTCAGACTTTGAATCCCCTCACGATAGCTCGATAGGAGGCTGTCTGGGGGGGGGGGGGTCCTAACACTTCTGAAGTATTACCGGAGGCCTAGGGCCACTCGTGCAAGAAGCAAGTAAGACATGCCATAGGTGTCACTGATGGTACGTAGGCGAGTGCTAGTCGATGGTGTCAACGATGTGCAAGCAGTACAAGTGCTGAAGTGATGTGAGCAAGAAGAAGACCAAAGTGGAACAACATCATAAAAGCCAACCCTCGACATGAACGGAAAAGAACTTCAACCACATAGCACAGGGTCCGTTGTATCAGGTGAAGGGAGGGGGAGGAGGGGAGGAGAAAACAACAGAAAGAGATCTTAGAGAAGCGAGCAGAGATGGGGAGTAGCATAGTTCATTAGAAAGCAAGATGACTGATACACCAGGAAAAGATACACACGAGGTGAGCTCTTGACTCTAACCTCTCACTCCTTCACTCACGCCCCCCGCCCCTGCTAGAATCTCCCCCCTTTTTCCCGTTTCCCCCTCTTCACCTTCTCCTCCTCTGCTCCCCCCGCTGCAAATCTCCTTTCCTTCTTCCTATTGGATGTCTTCCTGCATCCTTAGCCATTCCACCATTTGTGGGCCGCTTTGCCATTGATGGCTTTTGCAACACTCCAGCCTGTTCTGGGTCACTGAATCCCGTGCTCCATGTGTTCTCCTGTCTATTCCATGCGCTCTTGACACTAGTTGGTTGCGAAGGTTGGTGCACCCCCTATACCTCTTAACTGTTGGACTGCTTCCCATGTGCACCAACGAGTACCGCCTGTGCGCCTGTGCACTCTGTTGGACTGCTTCCCATGTGCACCAACAGGTGTACCTGGTGCACCATTGCGCCAGTACTTCCCTCTGATCAACTTTGACCATGGTGGGTCGAGGTTGAGGTTTGGCACTCTTCAGTCATGTATTGCTTCCGTCATATCCAAGTCATGTCCAGGTCCTCTATAAGTCATGTACTGTCAAGTCATGTCCATGTCAAGTCATGTCAAGTCATGTCCAAGTCAAGTCATGTCATGTCCATGTCAAGTCATGTCCAAGTCATGTCCATGTCAAGTCATGTCATGTCCATGTTAAGTCATGTCCAAGTCATGTCCAAGTCATGTCATGTCCATGTCAAGTCATGTCCATGTTTGTTCCAGAGTGACCAAGATGTGAGCATATGTTAACACGATGCGACTACGGTTGAATGCATCACTGATGAAGTCGGCCCTGCTAATGAAGTCGGCCCTACTAATGAAGTCGGCCCTGCTGATGAAGTTAGCTCTGCTGATGAAGTCGGCCTTGTTGATGAAGCTGGCCTGGCTGATGTAGTCGGCACTGCTGATAAAGTCGGTCTTGCTGTAGAGGTTGTAGGCATGGATGAGATCATGTGCACTACAGAGGCTACCTGGGACGTCATGGCGGTATAGAAAGGGGTGAAGAGCTTATCTCTAGGCAACCGTGGCTTATACTTGGGCTTTTTCTCGAGCATGAAGAAGGAACAAGATTTGAAGTAGAAGCTGATGATGAAACAGGAAGGTGAGCTAATGACGAAGCAAGAAAGGAAATCGAGAAAGGAAGGAGAGCTGATGACGAAGCAAGAAGGTGAGTGATGACGAAGCAGGAAGGTGAGTGATGACGAAGTAGGAAGGTGAGATGATGATGAGGCAAGAAGGAAAGCAGGAAAGGGAAGCAAGAAGTGAGCTCATGACGAAGCAGGAAAGGAAGGCAGGGAAGGAAGGGGAGCTGATGACGAAGCAGGAAGGTGAGTTGAAGCAGGAAGGTGAGCTGATGATGAGGCAAGGGAAGCAAGAAGTGAGCTGATGATGAAGCAAGAAAGGAAGCAAGGGAAGGAAGGGGAGCTGATGACGAAGCAGGAAGGTGAGCTGATGAAGAGGCAAGAAGGGAAGCAGGAAAGGAAGGGGAGCTGATAACGAGGCAAGAAAGGAAGGCAGGAAAGGAAGGGGAGCTGATGTCGAAGTAGGAGGTGAGCTGATGACAGGAAGGTCAGGAAAGGAAGGGGAGCTGATGACGAAGCAGGAAGTGAGCTGATGACAAGAAGGTGAGCTGAACTGAAGCAGGAAGGTGAGCTGATGACGAGGCAAGAAAGGAAACAGGAAAGCAAGGGGAGCTAATGACGAGGCAAGAAGGGAAGCTACTGTCAATGTGTTGGCAAGGTGCTGGCAAGGCCTGCTGAGAGATAACGAGAGAGGGAGGCAGGTGATAACCAGAGGAAGAGCTGATGGCGACGAGAGGGGGAGCTGATGGAGAAGCATAGAGTACTAGTGGAGACGAGGAAGAGACCTAGATGGCGAAGTAAGAGGTAGAGAGAAAATTTGCGCAGAGGAGGGCAGATCAGAAGGAGGAGCTGAGTGCGAGAGGGCAGCAAGGTGGCAATTTGCAGCAGGCTGTCCAAGAGGGAGAAGCGTGATGCGATCAAAGAGAGGGTGCTGCTCGGAGTGATACGATCCAAGAAGAGGGTGCGAGATGGGCTGCAAGGAGAGGTGCGCTGCACCTGGTTGGTGCGATCCAAGGAGAGGCTCTTGCTAGGGAGCTGCCAAGAGATTTTGTTGATGGAGGGACTTGCCAAAGAAGCTGCAATCAAAGAGAAGGAGACTTAGGGAGCTTCCAGGCACTGCAAGAGTTACTAGTTGCCAACGAGAGGGGTGCAAGGAAGAGACGCATCAAAGGTGTGCTTAATTTACTAGGTGCCACAAATAGCATAGGAGGTGGGGGCAAGATGCGCGCCAAAACTGAGGCTCCCGATGGTTGCTTGATCACCAAGTACCTATGCTTGGCCAATGCTAAATATAGCACTGGTGGGAGGTGAGAGAAAAAGCGGTGTGGGCAAGAGGTATAGCACTAGCGGGAGATGTGAGAAAAAGCGTTGTTGGCAAGAGGCAATATTTGAATGAAAAAGATCGTAAATTTTGAATTTGAATTATATACCTCCTGTATAGGCCAGTGGACATGTGTGACATAGGGGTGAATGAGGGTGAAGGAGGGGAACATGGGTGACAGAGAGTGAACATGGGGACGTGACATAGGAGTGAACAGGGGTGAACTAGGAGTGAACAGGGGTGACCTAGAGGTGAACATGAATGACAGAGAGGTGAACATGGGGAGGTGACCTAGGAGTGAACAGGGGTGACCTAGAGGAGAACATGGGTGACAGAGAGGTGAACATGGGAAGGTGAAATAGGAGTGAACATAGGTGACCCAGGAGTGAACAGGGGTGACCTAGAGGTGAACATCGGTGACAGAGAGGTGAACATAGGGAGGTGACCTCAGAGTGAACAGGGGTGACCTAGGAGTGAACATGGGTGACCTAGAGGTGAACATGGGTGACAGAGAGGTGAACATGGGCAGGTGACCTAGGAGTAAACAGGGGTGACCTAGGAGTGAACATGGGTGACATCCAGGTGAACATGGGGAGGTGACCTAGGAGTGAACAGGGGTGACCTAGGAGTGAACAGGGGTGACCTAGAGGTGAACATGGGTAACAGAGAGGTGAACATGGGGAGGTGACATAGAGTGAAATGGGGTGACCTACGAGTGAACAGGGGTGACCTAGAGGTGAACAAGGGTGACAAAGAGGTGAACATGGAGAGGTGACATAGGAGTGAACAGGGGTGACCTAGAGGTGAACATGGGTGACAGAGAGGTGAACATGGGGAGGTGACCTAGGAGTGAATAGGGGTGACCTAGGAGTGAATAGGGGTGACCTAGAGGTGAACATGGGTGACAGAGAGGTGAACATGGAGGGTGACATAGGCGTGAGCATGGGTGACCTAGGAGTGAACAGGGTTGACCTAGAGGTGAACATGGGTGATAGAGAGGTGAACATGGGGAGGTGACATAGGAGTGAAAAGGGGTGACCTAGGAGTGAACAGGGGTGACCTAGAGGTGAACTAGAGGTGAACATAGGTGACAGAGAGGTGAACATGCGAAGGTGACATAGGAGTAAACAGGGGTGACCTAGGGGTGAACATGGGTGACAGAGAGGTGAACATGGGGAGGTGACATAGGAGTGAACAAGGGTGACCTAGGAGTGAACAGGGGTGACCTAGACGTGACCAAGAGGTGAACATGGGTGAATTGGAGGTGAACATGCGGAGGTGACCTAGGAGTGAACAGGAGTGACCTAGAGGTGAACATGGGTGACAGAGAGGTGCACATGGGGAGGTGATATAGGAGTGAACAGGGGTGACCTAGGAGTGAACACGGGTGACCTAGAGGTGAACATGGGTGACAGAGAGGGGAACATGAGGGGTGACATAGGAGTAAGCATGGGTGACCTAGGAGTGAATAGGGGTGACCTAGAGGTGAACATGGGGAGGTGACATAGGAGTGAACAGGCGTGACCTAGGAGTGAATAGCGGTGACCTAGAGGTGAACATGGGTGATAGAGAGGTGAACATGGGGAGGTGACATAACATGGGGAGGTGACATAGGAGTGAACATGGGTGACCTAGAGGTGAACAAGGTGACCTAGGAGTGAACAAGGGTGACCTAGGAGTGAACAGGGGTGACCTAGATGCGAACTAGAGGTGAACATAGGTGACAGAGAGGTGAACATGGGAAGGTGACATAAGGGGTGAACAAGGGTGACCTAGGGGTGAACATGGGTGACAGAGAGGTGAACATGGGGAGGTGACATAGGAGTGAATAGGGTTGATCTAGGAGTGAACATGGGTGAGCTAGAGGAGAACAAGGGTCACCTAGAGGTGAACAAGGGTGACAGAGAGGTGAACATGGGGAGGTGACATAGGAGTGAACACGGGTGGAGTGAACGGGGGTGACCTCCAGGTGAACATGGGTCACAGAGAGGTGAACATGGGGAGGTGACATGGGAGTGAACAGGGATGACCTAGGAGTGAACAAGGGTGACCTAGAGGTAAACATGGGTGACCGAGAGGTGAACATGGGGAGGTGACCTAGGAGTGAGCAGAGGTGACCTAGGAGTGAACAGGGGTGACCTAGAGGTGAACATGGGTGACAGAGAGGTGAACATGGGGAGGTGACATAGGAGTGAACAGGGGTGACCTAGGAGTAAACAGGGGTGACCTATAGGTGAAGATGGGTGACAGAGAGGTGAACATGGGGGGGTGACATAGAAGTGAGCATGGGTGACCTAGGAGTGAACAGGGGTGACCTAGAGGTGAACATAGGTGATAGACAGGTGAACATGGGGAGGTGACATAGGACTGAACAGGGGTGACCTAGAGGTGAACTAGAGGTGAACATAGGTGACAGAGAGGTGAAAATGGGAAGGTGACATAGGAGTGAACAAGGGTATCCTAGGGGTGAACATGGGTGACAGAGAGGTGAACATGGGGAGGTGACATAGGAGTGAAAAGGGGTGACCTAGGAGTGAACAGGGGTGACCTAGAGGTGAACAAGGGTGACAGAGAGGTGAACATGGGGAGATGACATAGGAGTGAACAGGGGTGACCTAGAGGTGAACATGGTTGAACTAGAGGTGAACATGGGGAGGTGACCTAGGAGTGAACAGGGGTGACCTAGAGGTGAACATGGGTGACAGAGAGGTGAACATGGGGAGGCGACATAGGAGTGAACAGGGTTGACCTAGGAGTGAATAGGGCTGACCTAGAGGTGAACATGGGTGACAGAGAGGTGAACATGGAGGGTGACATAGGAGTGAGAATAGGTGACCTAGGAGTGAACAGGGGTGACCTAGAGGTGAACATGGGTGATAGAGAGGTGAACATGGGGAGGTGACATAGGAGTGAACACGGGTGACCTAGGAGTGAACAGGGGTGACCTAGAGGTGAACTAGAGGTGAACATAGGTGACAGAGAGGTGAACATGGGAACGTGACATAAGAGTAAACAGGGGTGACCTAGGGGTGAACATGGGTGACAGAGAGGTGAACATGGGGAGGTGACATAGGAGTGAACAGGGGTAACCTAGGAGTGAACAGGAGTGACCTAGAGGTAAACAAGAGGTAACCTAGGAGTGAACAGGGGTGACCTAGGGGTGAACTGGAGGTGAACATGGGGAGGTGACCGAGGAGTGAACAGGGGTGGCCTAGAGGTGAACAGGAGTGACCTAGAGGTGAACATGGGTGACAGAGAGGTGAACATTGGGAGGTGACCTAGGAGTGAACAGGGGTGACCTAAGAGTGAACAGGGGTGACCTAGAGGTGAACATGGGTGACAGAGAGGGGAACATGGGGGGTGACATAGGAGTAAGCACGGGTGACCTAGGAGTCAACAGGGGTGACCTAGAGGTGAACATGGGTGACCGAGAGGTGAACATGGGGAGGTGACATAGGAGTGAAGAGGGGTGACCTAGGAGTGAAGAGGGGTGACCTAGAGGTGAACATGGGTGACAGAGAGGTGAACATGGGGAGGTGACATAGGAGTGAACAAGGGTGACCTAGGAGTGAATAGGGGTGAGGGGTGACTTATAGGTGAACATGGGTGACAGAGAGGTGAACATGGGGAGGTGACATAAGAGTGAACAGGGGTGACCTAGGAGTGAACAGGGGTGACCTAGAGGTGAAATGGGTGACAGAGAGGTGAACATGGGTGGGTGACATAGAAGTGAGCATGGGTGACCTAGGAGTGAACAAGGGTGACCTAGAGGTAAACATGGGTGATAGAGAGGTGAACATGGGGAGGTGACATAGGAGTGAACAGGGGTGACCCAGAGGTGAACATAGGTGACAGAGAGGTGAACATGGGAACGTGACATAGGAGTGAACAGGGGTGACCTAGGGGTGAACATGGGTGACAGAGAGGTGAACATGGGGAGGTGACATAGGAGTGGAAAGGGGTGGCCTAGGAGTGAACACGGGTGACCTAGAGGTGAACAAGGGTGACAGAGAGGTGAACATGGGGAGGTGACATAGGAGTGAACAAGGGTGACCTAGAGGTGAACATGGGTGAACTGGAGGTGAACATGGGGAGGTGACCTAGGAGTGAGCAGGTGTGACCTAGAGGTGAACATGGATGACAGAGAGGTGAACATGGGGAGGTGACATAGGAGTGAATAGGGGTGACCTAGGAGTGAATAGGGGTGACCTAGAGGTGAGTGAACATGGGTGACAGAGAGGTGAACATGGAGGGTGACATAGGAGTGAGCATGGGTGACCTAGGGAGTGAACAAGGGTGACCTAGAGGTGAACATGGGTGACAGAGAGGGGAACATGGGGGGTGACATAGGAGTGAGCATTGGTGACCTAGGAGTGAAGAGGGGTGACCTAGAGGTGAACATGGGTGACAGAGAGGTGAACATGGGGAGGTGACATAGGAGTGAACAGGGGTAACCTAGAGGTGAACAGGGGTGGCCTAGGAGTGAACAGGGGTGACCTACAGGTATGACCTAGGAGTGAACAAGGGTGACCTAGAGGTGAAGAAGGGTGACAGAAGTAGAAATTATTATCTTCCACGGGGGGCTGAAAACGACCCACCGGTGTGGAGGGGTCAAGAATTTTCAAGTTCTTGACGGTACAAAAAGAGGCGGGTAACAACAGATCCTAATGCTGCCGGCGAGGTAGTGGAAAGGACTGATGTTAACTGTGTGGAGTCTCCCAGTAACTTCCGGTAGTCCTCCCTAATGTGTGCATAACTGGGACACTGCAGAGCTATATGTGCCTCTATCTCCACTGTTTGAGAGTCACAAAATCTGCATATTCTGGTATGTCGCGGAAGATTCAACCACGCTCCCTTCTCAATTGCAAGCATGTGAGATCTAGTCCGGAATCTAGCAATATTTCTGCGATAGAGCAAGGGGATGGAAGTGCTGATGTATGCCTGAGCAGGGGCCTCTTTTGTCATATATGTGGACCAACATGTGGGGTTGATGTGATCTTGGTAATACTCCAGCTTCACCCTCTTCTTTGTTGTTAGCCATTGAGTCTGTAGAGTGCTCAATAGGGACATCTGAAACTCTTGGATATCAATTCTTGCGGGTGGCATAGTCAGGTATGAGTCTACATTCCATCTGCTGAACCACTTCCTTATATCTGTCCCCCATCCTGTGCAAATGATCTTGCTCTTATGATTCTTTTGAAGTTTCATGCTGGCCATCCATGCCCTGTGAGGTAATCTATCTGTTTGCATTTGTTGTACCTCCACTAAGTATTGCAGTACTCTAACGAAAGCATGGAACTCGATAGGTCTCCTGCCTGTTTCTAATAGAGGTGAACATGGGGAGGTGACATAGGAGTGAATAGGGGTGACCTAGAGGTGAACATGGGTGAACATAGGGTGAACCTGGGTGACAGAGGGGTGAAGAGGGATTAAGGAGAGGTGTGTGCCAGAGAAGGCAAGGGATGTTTCCATCTTGCCAGAGAAGGAAAAAAAAAAACTCAGTTTTTTAGTGATCTCCCACCAAAAGAGCGCAATTGGGCAGGAGAGAGTAGAACCTAAACAAAGGAATACATTGTTTGTTTGTTTTTTTTTGAATGAATAAAAATTCAAATAATAGGAATGGAAATCCTTATCCAAAGAGAGAGTCAATGTGGATGATACTTCTTTACCCATGAGCCATTTACGGGTGTTGGTAACTTCTTGCCCTCCAAGGTGGCCAAATAAACCCCTCCACTGGGAATAATCCTTGTGATAAAGAAGGGCCCTGTCCAGCCACTGACAAATTTGGGTTTATGCTTCAGGAACTTACTGGAATATAAAAAGACCAAGTTGCCAACTTGGAATTCCCTCTTCCTGAGATTTCTGTCATGCCATGCTTTTTGCCTTCTTTGCCAAACTTCCCAAGCAAGGATTGCTTCACGACGATGTTCATCCAAGGCTTCAAGATCCCATAATCCCTCAAGTGTGCATGCCTACAAGTTATCATCCATCTCTGCCATGACCCTAGTGGTCTTCATGTGGAACTCATAGGGCATAACCGCCTCCAGGCCGTAACTAGCTGGAATGGTGAATATCCAGTGCTAGCCTTGTATGCTGTTCTGTAAGCAAAAAGAGCGGCTGGTAGTAGAATATACCAATCTGCCAAGGAATGAAGGCATAACCGAACCACAATATGAGACATGGTCCGATTGGAGCTCTTGGCCAAACCATTGGATCGAGGGTAGTATGAACTAGAGGTCTTGTGAACAATTTGCAGTTGGGTGATGAGGTCAGTAATGACATCATTGAGAAAGTGGGTACCTCTGTCACTCATCAATTCCACAGGACATCCAAACCTAGAAATTATTTGATCATACAAGAATGAGGCCACAACTGGAGCAGTGCACGTCTTCGCGGCGCCCTTCGCCTCCACTTATTTAGTGCCATAATCAATAGCAATCAGAGCATACTTGTTCCCTCTTCGAGTTGCAGGAGAGATGGGTCCAACAAAATCCAATCCCCATCTATAGAAGGGTGGTACAGGGCTGGATGGATGAAGGGGAAGGTACTCCCGTCGGGTAGGCTTCGGCCCCCCTCTTTGACATGAGTCGCAGCGGCGCACATAAGCATAGCAGTCTTGGAATAGCTTTGGCCACCACAACCCAGAGCGCATTATCTTTCTAGCAGTGGCCTCTAGTGCCATATGACCTCCTCCCATTCCTGAGTGAGCCTCTTGAAGGATGGCTTGTGTTTCATGAGGGAGCACGCACCTCCTTAAAATGTGGTCCTTCCCCAACTTGTACAGCTCCCGCGATCAGTTTTTTTTTTTTTTTCCATGAAAAAGACTTCTATTAAGTAAGAACAAAAACCCGCAAGAGCAAGCTCAAAGCGGAATACATCATGAAATCATGAGGATAATAAAAAACCCCTCAGAGTGAGGTGGAAAAAAGCCAAGGCTGAGGCTGAAAGTGCCATCTCAACCCTATAGTAGATTCAGAGAAGAAAGGAGAATCCTTCCATTCCCTGAAGAAAGAAGCCCTCCTAGCTGAGGCTGCACGGGAGTCCCCCTGCATACCCGTCCATACGGCCATCAGAGTGTGTACGATGTCTGTCCAGATACTAGCCAATGTGTGCGAGGGATGAACCTGAGTACCCTCCATAGCCTCTGTGCATCTGGCTCTCCAAATATGCCAGGCTGCTATGCTCGCTATAATCTCCCAAGAAGTATCCACAGAGGCATGTACAGCTGTAAAAGGACGGTGTGGAACCACATCCAACGAACATAACTCAACCCGATGACGTCGAACCGAAATGGCCCGAGAGGAGTCAAGTCCCTCATAGAAAACCTGAGGTCCTGTAAGAGAAAGCCAAGCCACTGAGCCCCAAGTCATAAAAAGTGGGGAATGGGCAAAGTGACTGAAGATCCTGGCTATCCCCATCCAAATCAATCTCGCCTGTCTGCAATCCCATAAGCAATGCTGAATAGACTCCGAAGCAGAAAGGCAACGAGGGCAAGTAGGGTCGGCTCCGAATCTAGACCTCCAAAGGTTCACTGCAATCCCTCCATGGATAGAAAGCCAAAAGAAGATAGTGATCTTTCTATTCCTGTGGGATTTCCAGAGCCTCCTCCAGAAGTACCTCTGCTGATCCGCAGTAATACCAAAAGTCTCCCAATGAGGAACTCTGGAGGGTCTCCAGCCACTACTACTGAGCTGAAATCTCCTGGCATTACTGACCGTGTAACGAAAGAAGGGTATGGTCTTCTCTCGATGCCCCGCGTCAATCCACTTCCACTCTCCGGGGTCCCACTGTAAATACCTGATGGGAACTCCTCCATAGAGCCAGAGCCTCCAAGACCCGGTGGAGAGTAACTGGGGGTCAGGGTCTAAGAACCACTCTGAATCTGATCCCTGCATCAAAAGGCCTACAACCCTGATAGGCTGAAAAGCAGACTCAAGCAAGATGTCCTCTGTAGATCTGAGCAATCTGCCACCATCCTGGACACTGAAAACCAAAGCATCCTCCTGTGCATCTCGGAAGGCTAAGACCTGAAGTGGAACCCCGCCTCTCGAGAAAGTACCTGCCCAAGTGGAGGAAGTGAGAGGCATATCATTTGTGTCTATCCAAGCCTCTGGAAGGGCTGCCTCAATCTGCAAGATCCTCCCTGCACTCCCTCTGAGATGTCCTGTCAACCTTGATTTGGTTTCCTCTGGAAGCCTACGGAAAGCTTTCCAAGATCCCAAAGAAGAAGCAGGTCCCCTCTCCCACCTGGCCCACTGCATGTAGAGTGAGGCACCCAGTGGCCTGCCAAGATCATCTAAAATACTGTCGTTCCACATGATGGGCTGCCTATCAATCTCTTCCCGGGAGGAAGGAGGAATCCTCTGAAGAGAGCTTCTGAAACTAGCCCAAGCTTTCAGAATGGCAACCATGAGAGGGGATGAAGGTGACCAGAGGTGTGCTGTGGTGAAGATCCATCTAACACTGCTCATCCAGTCTCCTCCTGAGGAAGGTGTGCACCTTTGTATGCTGCTCATAAGAAAGTCCTTCCACGGTTCCTGTCCTGGCATAAGTCCTCGCACCACTATCTTGCAAAGTAAAGCTCTGCACTGTAAATCTGGATCAATAATATTGAGACCCCCATCCTGTGTAGGGAGGATGAGGGTCTCCCAAGCCACTCTGGCTAAGGCATCTGCTGTGCCATCAAGCCCACTCCAGAGAAAGTTCCTGATCGGCGGGTCTTCTGAGCTGAATGATGCAGTCCCTAGAACGGCACCAACATGAACAAATAAACCAGGCAGTGGCCAAGAGGACCTGGTTGACCACCACAACTCTAGAGGCAAGATCCAGCTTGGCTGAGCTCCAAAAGAGAAGCTTCCTTCTGATGCTCTCCAACATGGGAGCAAACTGCTGCGTGGTAGAAATACCCAAGCCGACCTGGCAGCCCAAATACCTGATAGGCACACCCCTCTGAACCCAAGTGAACCCTATGTCAAGCCCCCAAACTGGAGTGTCCTCATCACTGATCCAAAAGCCATTGGATTTATGCCAATTTATCTGCGCCCCTACCGCCAAGCAAAATAAATCCAATGCTGTCCTGAAAGAAGTGAGCGTCTGTGGAGAGGCATCCAAATAAATCGCTGTGTCATCAGCCAACAACTCACTGTCAAGCAGCTCCTCTTCTCTTCTGATGGGAAGTCTCAGCCCAAAGATGTCAGCTTGAGATCTAACATAGATACTCATAGCTTCGGCCATGAATAAAAAAAGGAAAGGAGCAAGGGGGCATCCCTGACGGACTGATCTCGAAATCTGAAATCTCTCACCCCTTACCCCACCAATAAGTACCTGGCTATGGGCTGATCTGTACAAAGAGGAAACACCTCTGATCCAAACATCAGTGAATCCAAAGCGTAGAAGGGTGCCCTCCAAAAAACTCCAATCTACTCTGTCATAAGCTTTTTCAAAATCCAATAGTAGAATGGCAAGATTCTGGCCACTCTGCATGGCCCACTCTGAAGCTTCCCAGAAAGAAAAAATGTTATCAAAAATACTTCTGCCATGCACAAATCCCGTCTGAGTGTCATGAATAAGATCAGGGAGAAGTGGTTGCAATCGGAGGCTGATAGCCTTGGCCAGAATCTTGTAACAAGTCCCCAGAAGTGTGATAGGCCTCCACTGGGACAATAAATTTCTGCTACCTCCTTTTGGGATAAGGTGGATGAGGCCCTCTGTAAGCGACTCAGGCATCTCGCCAGAGTCCCAAATGGCCTGCATGGCTGAAGTAATATAGTCTCCAATCATATCCCAAAATGCAATGAAAAAAGATGGGGTGAGGCCATCTAAACTAGGGCACTTGCCCTTGTGAAGGGCTGAAAGTGCAGTCTTGAACTCTGTGTTGGTGAAAGGTGCGTCAAGTAGAACATGCATATCCGGATTCACCAACACTGGGATACTCTGCCAAATAGCCTGTCTAGCATCCTCTCTATCGTGTGTCTCAGGATCAGCAGTAAGGAGGGTGGCATAGAAATCTGAAGCTATGCGTAAGACGTCATCTGGCTCTGTCTGTAAAACCCCATGTGAGTCAATAAGCTGAGATACACTCTCTCTACTATGTCTAGGGCCAAGAGTAGAGAAAAAGTGTTTATTGACTCTACCACCCATCTGAATCCAGAAGGACTCCCGTGCATGAAAGGCATACTCTGCTCTCTGATCAAGCTCTCTGATCAAGCAATAACTACAGATGAGCCCTCGCTGCAGCAAGGCGCTCCTGAATCCAAGCATCTGAAGGCCGTTTCTGCTCTTCCCTCTGCAAAGCTGCTAACTGCTGGCGAACACCAACCTCACGTCTGAGAATATCTCGTCTCCTGGTAGAAGCAACTGAGCAGTAAAATTCGCTAATACCAGAGAGGGCAGCGGCTAAATGTGATGGATGTGGCTGCCCACCCTGGACATGAGCAAACCATATCCGTAGGGCTGCCTCCGTAAGGTCCTCCTCTGTGTAAAAGGCATGTGGAATCCTGATGCTGGCAGATCGGCCTCTCAAGTGAGGCTCTGAGATAGCCAGAACAACAGGGAAGTGGTCTGAAGTGGAAACCCCCGCAGCAATGCATACCGATCCACCTCTATCTAGTGCCCAGTCATCTACATAAAATCTGTCAATGCGTGCATGAATAGGCATCTGTTGCCTCCTGTTCGACCAAGAGAACAGGAGGGACTGTGGCTGAATAAGAAAGGCATCATCACACCAAGTATCTCTGCCACAGAAATGGAAAAGGAAGGCATCCCAAGCTTCTCTCTCCAAAGAGTGAAGTCCGCCTTCTCTACCCCCTTTTTTGTCTGACGGTAACTCGACCATGTTAAAGTCACCTCCAATCACCCAAGAATCCACAATAGGGGCCTAGGAGAGCAAAGTCTTCCACATAAGGACACGTTCCCCTCTAATGTTGGAGGCATATAGGTTAAGGAAGCCAACCTTACGCCCTCCAATCAAAAGAATAATCCACTGAGCTCTAGAGGGGATAATGACTCCGTGCCCAACAACTAAGGGGAGAACCGACTACGAAACTGAAATAGAAGTGCCTCCCCTAGTGCCCAAGGCAGGCGACCAAAAAGTATGGCCAGAAAGCAACTTGCCTAACTTGGCACAATCTCTATAATCCAGCTTGTGCTCTTGAATAAATAATATATCAATGGAAGCCCCAGTAACACCTGGATGAAGCTGATCCCGGATCAGCTGTCTACGGCGACGATGTGGGACGCCACCTAGGCCCTGTATGTTCCAACTGATAATCCTCATCGACGGGAGGATGTAGAGTGGAACACCTTACCCAACCTAGTGGCGGAAACAAACCCCTCAACAGGGGAAGACCTCCTGCTCGAGGAGGGAGGGAAGGAACCCAGTGGTGGAAAATCAATAGGGGAAAGAATCCTGGCACCTGAAGAAGAAGCCCTGTCAATAGGAAACCCAACCACTGGCTCCCCAAAAGTAGCGGGCACAAACTCCTCCTCTGGGAAATCTGAACTCTCTGCTAAGGCTGAAAACGAGTTCCTGTGGAGCAAGCCAGACACCGGAGTACGAAGGATCCCTTGTGAGGGAAGAGGATCAACGGTGTAAGCTATCCCCTTCCCCCTATCCAAGGGAGGGAGTGAGGAATGCTCTCTATCCTGTGTCTGCCCAGCCGCGGAGATCTCTCCGTCCTCAAGAGGAGCATCTGGCACTGCTGGATCTAAGGAAGAAGCTGCAACTGGGGAGGAGGTCGAAGCTTCAGCGTCTCGAACTGTGCAAGGTGAGACAGGAGGGACAGCTCGAGGTGAAGCAGAGTCTACTAAGGTACCCTCATGAACTGAAGGAGGGACCTGTACACGTACTGGAACCCACTGTAAAGCATCGCGTGTGCCTGAGGGAGGTGGGGGTCGAGGAGCAGGTGAAGGACCTGTACCACCCCCCTGTCGAGGCCGAGGAATAGGTACTGGACCTGTACCACCACCTGACTGAGCAGGACCGCCACGTGAAGAACGAGGAGCAGGAGTTGGACCTGTACCACCCCTCTGTCGAGGTCGAGGGGCAAGTGCCGGGTCTAATCCCCCCCTGTCCCCCCTGTCGATGCCCTGAGGCGGTAGCTGTACTAGAGGGCTTCTTGGGCCTTTTCTTCTTCCTGGGGCAATCCCTGGCAAAGTGTCCCGAGGTCCTGCAAATCTTGCACTGGTCCTGCCTGCCTGAAATCTCCACTCTCTGGCAAAAAAAGGAACCATCCGGGCGCTGGATCATGACGTGGTCCATCTTGAGGTTAGGATCCTTGCAAAGGACCCTAACTCTAGGAACCCCATCAGCCTTGGTTGCCTCTGCTGCAGTCAATGGCAACCCAGGGAGGGGTGGGATCTCAGCAACTGTGCCAAAATGCTCCCCAATAACAGAAAGAAGTCGATGGTAAACCTGGGGAAGCCCGGGGAACCTGATGAAGAGCGAGAAGATTTTCTTATCTGCCTCTACTGGGTCGAAACCAATGTGAAAGGCTTCAAAGAAGATCTTCCTGTGTCCCAGGTGTAAAAACTCGGCCTTGAGCACAGTGCTCGCAGCCTCTGGAGTGTCAAAAACAACCTGGAAAAAACCTCGTCCCAGAAGGCGAACATCTAACAATCGAGGAGTGAGGTCTGGGGGGAGAGCCACAAGCATCCAGTCTCTGGCTTGGGATCTGGAGGGGTGAGACCCGAAGATGCGTGCTAGCAACGTGGTAGAGCATTCAATCTCTACATCCTTCTTGAGCTGCTGCAACTCGTCTTTAGAAAAAGTGATAGTTTTCACGGCCGGTGGAGGTGGAGTAGGATTGGCTGACGGGGTATCCATCGCCAATCAAGGTGAGGAGGCCGACTCTAACAAATTAAAGGCTCCTTCCGTTCCAAAAAAACTGCGGGAGAAAAGGGGGCAGAAGGAGGGGAAAGGAGGCAAGGAGGAAGCAGGGGGGAAGGGGAGGGAAGGAGGAGAGGGGCTGAGAGGGGATAGGGGCAAGCTGAGAGGGAGGGAGGGGGCGTTGGAGGGGAGGGCTAAGAGGGAAAGGAGAGGAGAAGAAGGAGAGGGGAAGGAGAGAAGGGAAGGGCAGGAGAGGGGGGGGGGGGAGGGGGCGGAGAAGCAGGGAGGAGGCGGGGGGAGCAGGCTGAGAGGTAGGGAGAGGACTGAGAGGAAGAGAGGGGGCGGGAGAGCAGGCAGGGAGGGGGCGGAACAGCAGGGGCCCCGCGATCAATTTGAAAGGAGCAGCCTGAACAATCTGCCTCTGCTTTTGTGTTGGAGTTAACCCTTTGGGGAACTCACCTGTAGACAACAAGTGTACAATGTTTGCATACCCCGTGCTCCATGTGTTCTCCTGTCTATTCCATGCGCTCTTGACACTAGTTGGTTGCGAGGGTTGGTGCACCCCCTATACCTCTTAACTGTTGGACTGCTTCCCATGTGCACCAACGAGTACCGCCTGTGCGCCTGTGCACTACTTCCCATGTGCACCAACAGGTGTACCCGGTGCACCATTGTGCCAGTACTTCCCTCTACTTCCCTCTGATCAACTTTGACCATGGTGGGTCAAGGTTGAGGTTTGGCACTCTCTTTCCACCAGTAGTAAATAGGTCAAGTAGATGTAATAACAAGAACCAATTTGAATCTTGAATCAAGACTTCTTCATTCCATAATATTTTGATTTGGGTAGTTTAGACACTAGGTCAGGAAGAGGTCAAATATTAACAATCAAATATATTCAGATTTAGAACTACTCAAGATAACAATCAGCACCTTATTAAAAGAGATAGGAGTACTGACCTGCACAAATCCCATGATAGGAGACATCATTTGAGAAAGAAATGATTCTGTTTCCTGTGTCCTTATTTTCTGTGCAGCACTGATAAGGACATTGGCCATGCACAAACAGAATGCCATCCAAGTTGTTAAATCCTCATCGCATTTCTCTGCAATAGTCTTGGATGCAGATGCATCTACGTCTTCCCATTGATGGTTTGGTAGGAAAGGAATGTCCTCTCGTTGACCAACGATGCAGGAAATGACAGATGACAGAATGGACACAACTGGCTATGACTGTTCGCCAATGCATCCTGAAATACCTCAATTGTTACTATTGAAAGAAACCAATCTAAAACCCACTTGCAAGATAAGCATCCTCTTGATGTTTTTCAAATAAATGTGATTTCAATGATTTTGAGTTTAAAAAGATCAAAAGAGAAATGAGGCATCTTTTGGAAAATTAAACATAGATTTAAACTGCAGTTGATATAGCAGAAGATCTTACTTTCTTGTAAACCGTCTTCCTGAAATTCTTCAATAATCAGCGAGCCCTTATTGCATTTTACCATGGAAGAATGGAGACGTTCCGAACCTCTTTCTACTGCCAACTCCGCACAGATCATCAAAGCAAAGCAATCGATGCAGCCATGCTGAGTCTTAAATACACAAACTACAAATGCATTTATGATTCTTTACTCAGAAACTACAATAATACACAAACTTAGCTTTTAGTGTAGCACCAATCATAAATGCATTTGATCACTTCGCCAAGAACATACACAATTTCATTTTTATGGATGTACGCCTATCAATGTCTTTTCCTCAAATTTTAAATTCTAGACCCACCATATGGTCACTTTGGTAGGAATCTAGCTTGACATTATGAGCAAGAGCACGAGGACCCTTGCAAGGATTTTCAGCATCGCGAATGCTTTTGTAAGACCTGGCCTCCAGGCACCTTCTATTGTATCATGGATATAGGTATCCACTGATTGTAGAATAGTCCCGCAAACTAGCTCCTTGCAGCTTTTCATGGATTTTCATAGGCAGCAATCCAAGAACCTTGTGTACGAATCTGCAAGGGGTTGGCCCGCATAGGACCCTATCAGACAGCTGAGTCGTGAACCTTTTTAAATGCTTAAGGGGACATCAAACCATGTAAGGTTATCTAAACCATACTTTACCTAATTGAGTCGAACATAATGCATATTCAATGAAGGAAAATTTTTCCAGTAGAGAAACTTTCATGGACATTCAACTGTCATGCCACTTCATGTTATAATAACAAAGATCTTCAGGGAAAAGTATCCTCACTTGCAAGTACCCATGGGATACTGAGCCCTAGGTCATGAAGAAAAGAAAGATTATGATGGAGTAGATTGGGTTTTTTTGGAGGTTACCCTTCTATGCTTTGGATTTCCACGTGCTTGGAGATCAGAGGGGTTTCTACTTTGTACAGATCAAGCAACAACCAGGTAATTAAGGAGGCAGGGGAAGAAAGAAAGAAAGAAAGAAACTCTATTAACATCCATTGAGACCAAAAGGTCTATGGGACAGCAAGAAACCCTCAAGTACAACTGCTTTAGGGAGGGCGCATGGGAGCTCCCAAGGAGTGCAAAAGCAACCCCCATTTATTTAGAGTACCTACATAATAGTCTGAAAAAGTAATCAGCCATACATCAGTTTACTTGGCCTTGCTTCCAAGGTGGTGGTGATTGACCAGATACTCCTGCCCATAGCATGGTTTGTTTGCTCTTGTTGATGCCATTCTAGGGATTGCGTCAGTCAGCACAAAAGACCGATAGGAAATCTTGTATGGAGTGGACTAGATAATTCGAGAGCTAGTTGACTTGGGATACCTTGATCTCTCCCACGCGGGAACAAGGCCTTAATATAATAGATCTAGACTTGTAGAGCAGAGCCTTATTATAAAGCTAGCGGTCAAAGGGATTTTGTTAGGACAAGAACCTTGGAAGGATTTTTCATTCGATGCATACAGTTATGTTCTCCTTTCCACAGATGGAGATTGGATAGATAGTACCATGTGGATCTTCACCTCAGTCCATCTCAAGGCTCCCTCTCCCATTTTATGTTTGCTATCTTGAAAGCTTAGGCCAGCTTCATGAGCACTTTTCGGAGAGTTTCCCATTTCTCTCAGGAAGAGATCGATAGGTAGCCTGTCATGTGGAATGACAAGATACTTGGTGATCATGGCAGACCACTTGGTATTTCTCAATATACAATGGTCTAGATGGGAAAGAGGTGTTTCTTCCTCTGTGGGTTCTTGGAAGGATTTCAAAAACCTTCCAAATGATCGCAGACATCAATTAGTAAGTCACCTCAAACAATTCCAGAGAGAATTTAGCTGATTGATGCAGCCATACTCTTGAATTGGGTTCATGTAGCTGACGAGTCTCACTTTTGGTCTACTTGGCTTGGGGCCTTTATGAGATCAAGGATTCCACTTCAAGTCATAGGACTACGAGGATCAGACAATGATGGCTTGGTATTTGATGTTCACTTTAGAGGTAGGTTGTCCAGGTCTACCGATGATATCCTTATGGATATTCCATTTTAGCTTGTCACAGCTGTAGGTCTCTTTTTTGGCTTCAAGATGATATCTAGATCCTAACCCAAATCACATTCCCTTGGGTGCATGGAGGATTTGTCTCTAAGGAGGTATCTACATGAAGTTTCTGCAATGGGACCCTGGGGAGTGGGGGTGGATTGACGCAGGGTACCAAGAGAAGAGCCCGCCCTTCTTTCTTTACATGGTCACTAATGCACGAGGTTTCAGCTCAGTCTTAGAGATTGGAAGCCCACTAGAGCCCTTCATTGGAAGAATTTCCAGATTTCTGCTGACTTGCAATAATTTTTTGGAAGAGACTGAAAATCTCTTAGGAATAGAAAAATCACTCAAAAATCCTTTTGGAAGATACTTTGGAAATCCCTTAGGAATAGAAAAATATTTTCTTTTGAGGCAAGTAATCTGTGCACTAATAAGGACCAATAAAGTGATACCTTCATTCCAACACTTGATGCACCATCATCACAAAGTGCTATGGAATGTTGTTCAAAGTGAGAGAGTCTGCAAAATGTGTAAGCAATCAACCACTCATAGAAAAGACATGCACTGATGCACAAGGTGAAAGGTGAAACTGACCTACTTCCAATACTAGGGTGAAGATAGATCGGCATAAAAATAAAAGATGTTTGGAGATGTCCAATCAAAGGGGTTGCAACTCAAAGAGTAAAGCTAGAGTAAAGCTAGATCAACATGAATAAAGAAGGATCTAAAGTTTTGCAATCGAAGAAGCTCCAAATCAACAAAGAGATCCATCTTCACCAAATGCACGAAGTCCAGCTAAGTCCAGAACCACCCCAAAAGAGATCCTCCCATGGCCATCAGCCAAAGATGGTGCTATTGGATAGTGAATACGATGAAGGTTTAAACCAAGAAGAAAAGGAAGTGCAACAGCCATAGGTGGACCTAGAGCCACAAGAGGAATACAAAAGGGGTCCTCATCCACCATCAAGGGCAAGGGCAAAAGACGCACTTGCATACAAGATGGAAGCATAGATGCCAACTAAGGAGAGAGTGAATGGGAGAAACATTGAAGGCCTTCCAAGGATTTTGGAAAACTTTTCTTACAAAAACTCCTCTCATATATATAATTTGTTGTGCTATTAGTTATGCTAACTACTCTCTCTATTCTTTGGTTTGTGCCGAGAAATCACCAAATACCCCTGGCATACAACTATTGGCCCTCATTGAAGAGGCTATTTGCTTCCTTTTGGTCTAGATCTGTAGGTTTGGGCTGGTGCTCACTACATTTGGAGTGTGGCTAACAGTGGGGAATTGTGCCCATAATAGGACGGGGTGAGAAATAAGATATGCTAACTATGGGCATTGCTGAGAAAAGATGGAGGGCTGCTAGAAAGGTTGAGAGAAATACATCTTCTGCCTTGGATCTGCCACTGGCTATTGACATTGAAGGGGTTGTTGGGCTAACCGTTGGAGCTTCTGCTGGGGCTACTAGAACTATTGTTGCTGCTGCTGGAACTGATGAATTCGAATGAGAAAGACAGAAATAAAGTTTATTAAAGTCTTCGGAAGACCGATGGGTCTATGAGATTGATAGAAAACTGATACAACAAGCAGAAAGGGTGGAGCTACTAAACGAGCGTCATCACCCATGCTGAATGCTAAGTGCTAAGCAGTGCATAGTCATATCATCAATAATGGCATCATCGTCATCATCATCATCATCATCATCGAGTCAATCACCATCAATCACCAACAAGGCAGGATGGCTGGCTCTGGTCAATGCAATGCGCCCCCATATGTGTGTCAGAGAGGCACTGATGTGTAGCCAGTGATGGAGCGCTAGTTACTGTCTATAGGTGCTGCGTGTCTGGGTCTCCTAGCAATGACTTTGCTCCTCACAAGGGCTATCGTAACCCCTGTGGGTCGTGTCCCAGGCCTAAACATGGATGGGAGGTCATTCAATGTGATCTGCATGTCCGCTGTCGAGTGCGGCGTGTCTCAGGATCTGGATCCGTACTACGCCTGCTATCAGTGGCTGCGAGGCTCGTGCGATCTGATTGGAAGAACTTTGTGATCCTTCTCTGAGAAGGGTTCGGCCATGTGCCTGAAGATTGTCTCTGCGTCCTGAGTAAGTGCTCCCTGTGGCAGACCACCTCATGGATGAAGGCAGCGAGGCATCCCTAGTTTGGGTATGAGAGAAGTCTGGATAGTGGCCCAAAACCGGCCCTAAAAAGACAATGGTGTCGACCGCGGATCTGTAGTACACAGGGCATTTGAACGCGAAGTGCTCCTCTGACTCCACCTCCTGTTGATCACATAATGTGCATAGGCCTGTCTCTCCCTGGGTATCCCCTCACCTCGTCTGCTCTTGATGCGAGTCGGTGTGATGAGACTTGAAACTGTCCGATAGAGATCCTTAGTGAGTGTGGCAAGTGGATCCGATGGTGGGACAATGAAGCCCTCCTCAGAGATGCGTAGGCAGTGGTCTCTGTAGAAACTGAGCTTCACTGGAAGCTCCCTCGGCTCCAACTAGGTCCTTAATGTTGTGTAACTGTAGTAGATCCTCTTGAATGAACTGGTTGACCACATAGTACCCTAGTGGGATTATTTTATGGTCAATTTTTCCTTTCACCACCTCTACTAACTTGGTTTACATATGCTCAACCTAATTTTGCATGAGAACCCACCAGCCCGATGCCTTTTACACATCTTCCACCATCAACTGCAACCCGCTGGATGGACAAAAGCATTAGAGCCTAATTCGCCTTTACAGCCACCCTCATCCACGTTTAAAACACCCGAACACTACAATCACAAGGCAAAAGGCATCCATTCAACATCATTGTCTCTACACACACCTTCTGATACAACTCACACTCTGGCCACATTTTCTCCGGAAGCCAGACAACCTCAAAAAGAAACCCAATGGACCTCACAACCCAACACAAGCTCCTACTGATGACTGGGCGTAAGCTCACAAAGCATTCAGATTCATACTGCATCCAATCCCACAACTCATCGGACAACCACCCACAAGGTGACCATGATCAGAAAATCTAATTATATCTTTCCCATAGATCATCGCAAGCACTCGAAATGATGCTAACCCGCCATCTCTTGGGGATTCTCAAAGTCAAGATCTCCTGAGCAACATCGAGTACTTGGTTTGGCCTCCCTTCTCTCAACACTAGAGTATTGGTGTGCATTCAACAACTAGCTAGCCATAAGCACTCTATTCCATCCTCGTTATTTTCTTCCTTTATGAGGACCACCTTTGGCTTCACAGCTCAAACACCTCATGGAGCTCATATACCTCCTTCCAAAATCCACCCAGCCGACAAAATGATGATGCCTCTCGCCATGTCCCAAAGCTCTACCTCCGAGCAATGGTCGACCTCCCAGCCGGATTCCACCTCCTCTCCTCCTTAGTAGAGATCCCCCTCTGTTGCGTACCCTCCACAGCCAAAGGCCTCTTCTTCACTCATATATTCTCGACCTTCGTCTCGAACCATGCAGCCCCTCTTCTTTTCGTGATGATCTCCCTTCCAAAGCTCTCCTTCCGTTGCTCGTCCACGCACGTAACCTCCTTTGTCGTCAAGCCTCAGCACCCATAGCTTCTTTCCCTGTTGGTCCTTCTAACAAGCTCCTCCTTGCGCTGCCCAACTGCGTATGCAACCTCATTCCCTCTCCAGAACTCTCCTTTTGCCACCTTTTCAGTGCTCCCGATGCTCCCACAAGCAACCATCCATCCCTTCAGCCTTTCTTCTCAGAGATCCCCGATCTCTTGTCGCCCACTGTTCTCCCTGCGCTCCATCGTATCTGTCCTCCAGCTGTAGTCTCGCAATATGCGCTCCACTCTCCAGCCACCTAAGGCAATAGCTCCATCGTGCTCACCCTTCTCATATACACCTGCAATTCGCAATGGTTCCTCTTGGTCCTCCAAATCGTATATTGGCGACGCCTTCCCTCCTCCAGGAGTCTCTCTCCTCCCATCGCGCACGGTTCTCTTCTTCACGTGGCCCTCTTGCGTTCTCTTTGGGATCTTCACCCTCTAAACTCCTCCACCTCTGCTCCTTCTGTGAGCCCCTCCTAGCCCACACAGCAGCGACCTACGCTCCTTTCTCCCGCAGTAGCGTCGCCATTTCCCTCTCTCTGCAGCACTCCTCCTTTCACCGAGCTCCCGGCCTAGTATCTCTCCGCGAGCTCACAAACTCCTTGCTTCTCCTACTGATGGCGCCCCCATTAGCAACCTCCAGCTGCTATCCGGTAGCACTAAGCCACCCCAATAGAACCTTGGCTGTTGGGAACTACCCCCAGCTTCTCCTCCTCGACATCACGGAGCTCCCGACCTGCAGTAGCGACGGCTCCCTACCAGCCACCCCAGGCAACAGCCCCGTCCTCCTCCCCCCTCCTTCTCGAGGCAGTCGATAGAGCGAGCGAGGAAAAGCGAGCGGGCCCAAAAAAGCGAGCGAGCTTTTCCACAATTTCCTTATCGAGGTATTCAACATAGCTTTGTGGAAACCACTATTTGGGAAAATTGTCGAAAATAAAACTTATGTCACTATGTGTAACTATACCAATATTGCGAATTATAGTCTACCTTAACTTCCAATTGGAGCCATACTCACATTATGCAACAATAGTATGTGGTTTGAAAGAAACCGAATTTCCACTCCAAAGCGGATTCCATTACTAATACAACAATTCTTTTGCATTTGAAATGGGTCTTATTATCAAACTCCTTCAATAATCAAAACAAATGCGTTGCTTGATATGTTGAACTTAGTAACATAAACATCACTTCACCCATATGTGGGGAAAAAAAACTTTCTGTAGACTTCATAGCATGGGATTGCATCAACACTTATGACATTCAAAATGGTTCTTCTTATTAAAAGTGTTATCAACCATGAAAGAAAATGTTTAAAAATAGTTCACCCATATGTTGAAAAACCCAAGTGTCATTTATGACATTCAAAATTGTTCTTGCAACCATCCTGTAGTTCCTAGAGATTTTGCCCATACTTCCAACCCCTTCCCTTCAACCACTAAGAGGTATCTAATAGTTTTATAGAACACTTGAGATATCATCACCTCCTAATACAAAACCATTATTACTATTTGTAGAACACTTGAGATATCATCACCTCTTAATACAAGACCATTCTTACTATTTGTAGAACACTTGAGATATCATCACTCCTTCCCTTCAGCCACTAAGAGGTACCTAATACTTTTGTAGAACACTTGAACCATTCTTACTATTTGTAGAACACTTGAGATATCATCACCTTTTAATACAAAACCATTCTTACGGTTTGTATAACACTTGAGATATCATCACCTCTTAATATAAGACCATTCTTAGTATTTGTAGATCACTTTAGATATCATCGTCTCTTAATACAAGACCATTCTTACTATTTGAGAGATTAATGGATTAAAGGTTTGAAGCTCATAGGAGACGAAGGAAGAGAAAGTCAGTTTCGACATGAGGACAATAAAACTAATTGGAATATTTTGACTTATGTATTATACCTTTTTGAAGACTATGAATTTAAGTCAGTTTCAACATTAGGATGATAAAACTAATTAGAATATTTTGACTTATCTATTATATATTTTTGAAGACTATGAATTTTAATGAGGAGAGGCATGCACACTACTTAGTAAATACACTAGTACTACTACTAGTCTACGACTGTTAAGCCTAGTAGCACCAGTGTGATTTTGAGCCTTGTATCAGCCTTTTGATAATTTTCTTTCATCTTTAGTGCAATAGAAATTATTCCTTCTATCAGAAGAATCTTGCCAAATTTATTCAAAGTGATGATTTTGTAGTCTACAGCCACTATCCTCTGACTCTCAAAAATATATTAATGTGAGCACCCATTTATCTTGTTTGATCAACCCTAGACTATGTTGCGATAGGACATTACTAGAACAAAAAAAAAAAGAATTGATATGGCGATGTTCGGTATGAAATAACCAAATTAAGGATTTAATAAGAAAGAAAACAATCAGAATCAATAGGCTATTCAATGGCTCAAATCTACACAGAAATTATAATGTGCCTCCCAACTCTTATGCATTCCAGCTCCTCATGTTTGACAAGAATGCAAACAATAATGAAATCACATTATCTTTAGTTTCAAAGTAAGCAAAGCACCAAAAATAAATGCAAACGTACTGGATGACGAATAAATAGGTATAGATATAGATAGACCTATATATATGCATTCATAGATATAATGATGATTAAAGTTGGACGGTATAATAATATTATGTGTACTATCATTGGGATTAGGACTACTATTGGTAATATTGTATGTAGTAGTAGGAGAACTACCATTAAGGAACACTCAAATAAAATTACTAATGGTGGTGATAAAACTACCACTAGTAGTTTGGTAATTACCCCTAACATCTACAACAAATATTTGATGGGTAGCTAGTATTAGGTCAAAAGGCCCCAATTGTGCTATAATAATGGACCAAAAAAGGGAGTGCTATAGCATCACCTAAGGGTCACTTTTTATCCATGAAAGAAACAAGTCGGTGCAACCTAGGTCATACAGATCTAGGTCATGTGGAGTGGTTCGCGTCTCTTTCCTTGACAAAAAAGTTACACTACCTTTGATAGTAACTACAAAGATTGCTGCCATAGTGCCGTAGAGTAGCCCCTAGGTTGCACCATCATCCCTTTTTGCTTTTGAGCCATTAAGTTTGATCCATTGATTTTATGTAGAATTATTCTACTATATGTTCACATGTCCTTAATAGGATCTTGATATAATCCCTTCCATTGTAAGTACTTTTACTTCAAGTTTCACATATCCTTAACAAACCACTAGGCTTCAACACAAATTCATTCTTATGTTTCAAGCCTTAAACTCAAACACTCTTGTAAAAGGGATAATGTATTAAAGCTACATTCAATCCATCAAATCTTTTGAATAACAGTTCTATTGAAAATTCATGTATCATCAATAGGATTTCATCCATTATATGTTCATTTGTCTTTAATAGTATGTCTAAAAATTCATGTATATTCAATATTATTTCTCTCATGTGTTCCAATATCTTCAAAAGGATACCTTTATTTAATAATGTCCAAACTTATTTGTATTTATCAAACACAATTTCACTCCACCTATTCTTTAGAATGAAATTTTTTCGCCAAAAGTGGGCCAAATGTAAGGTCTTTCCACATATTCTTAAGAATGAAAATTTTGGCCTTACGTTGGCAAGTCTATGGAATGAGGGTAAGGCCAAAGTCTCTGGTACGGTGCATTAGGTCTTGATTAATTCTTCTTTAGGCTTGAATATTTAATGCATTAACTTCACAACTATTATTTATGCTTGAACTTGTAATGTATTAATTTCATGACTTAGGATTTTTATGAAGTTATATCTAACATGTCCCAAATTTAATGGAAATTAATATCCTACATAACACAACAAAGTATCATCATATCCCTTCCCAAAATCACTGCTACCTAGCAACTCTCCTGGCATTTTCACTGCCTTGCATTTGAGTTAGCTATGATGAAGAATGTTGCGTGCCTTTGGAACCTCTTAGAGTTACCGTTAGCATGATCTAATTTCATGTACCCCAAAACTTGAGACTTGGAGATTCCCACATCACACCAGTGGTAGCTATCTTTTCCACTCTCAATGCTAGTAAGAGCTAGGCCCCATAGACCGGTAAAAGAAGTCTTTTTGGAGGTTCAATTTTTTCCCTCCGTCTTCTGCAGGCCCCCTGATGAAATAGGATATATTCATCACCCTACATTTAATGCAATAATTGACACAACTTTTTTGGACCTGACTATGTAGTTGACATCCCAAAATTGGTGCTAAAATTGCAGATTGGGAGATTCCCATATCACACCAACGGTAGCTGTCTTGTCCACTCTCAACACTAGTAAGAGCCGCGGTCCCCATAGACTGCTAAAAGAAGTCTTTTTGGAGGTTCAATTTTTTGCCTCCGTCTTCTCCGGCCCCATGACGAAATAGCATATATTCACCACCCTACATTTAATGCAAGAATTGACAACTTTTTTTGGACATGACTATGCAGCTTACATCCCAAAATTGGTGCTAAAATTTCATACCGGGCATCTCCATTTGCCGGGAGGTGTCCCCAGCGACCCCTTGGACTTGCTCTATTTGTCTAGTTGTGTCTCTCCACAAAAATCGGAGTAGGGCCTATTTTCCCCATCTAGTAAAACTATATGCATCAATATGTATGTATGTATGTATGTATGTATGTATGCATGCATGCATGCATCCATGTATGTATGTACACACACACATATGTATGTATGTATGTATGTATGTGTACTAAAACTACTAAAACTATATGCATCAAATAATGTTGTTGATCAATTTTTGGCATACCCCACCAAAATCAAGACCCCCATTGCAAAGAAGGGTAAGGAACACAAGTGCTTGTTCTTATGCTCATAAGACAACAAAATGCATGACATAGGCAACCAATGGGGTCTTACTTTTGATGTTTGTATGTATGTATGTATGTATGTATGTATAAATGTATGTATGTATGTATGTGTGTGTGTGTGTGTGTATATGTATGTATGTATGTATGTATGTATGTGTATATATATATATATATATATATATATGTATATGTATATGTTGATGCATATATGTATATATTGATGCATACAATTTTGATATATGGAGAAAATGGACATGAAAACCATCTAAATTGGTTCTTGTCGTTCGATTTGATATATGACATGATCCTATTTGGATTTGTAAGTCCAAAGATATGGGGTCCTACTTTTAGGGCATGAATGCCTAAAATAGGTAGCGCGTTAACGCGCTACCTATTTCATGCATTTAGGCCTCAAAAGTAGGACCCCATTGGCAACACAATGGGGTCCTAGTTTTAAGGCCTAAATGCATGAAATAGACAGTGCGTTAATGCGCTGCCTATTTTAGCCATTCAGGCCCTAAAAGTAATACCCCGTATCTTTGGACTTGCATATCCAAATGGGGTCATGTCATAAATCAAATCGAACGGCAAGATCCACTTTAGATGGTTTTCATGTCCATTTTCTCCATCAACTAAAACTATATACATCAAATAATGTTGTTGATCAATTTTTGGCATACCCCCCCAAAATCAAGAACCCCATTGCAAAGAAAGGTAAAGAACACAAGTGCTTGTTCTTATGCTCATGAGACAACAAAATGCATGACATGGGAAACCAATGGGGTCTTACTTTTGATGTTTGTATGTATGTATGTATGTATATATATGCATGTACATACATACATACATACATATACATATATATATATATATATATATATATATATATATGTATTTATGTATATGTTGATGCATATATGTATATATTGATGTATATATTGATGCATACAATTTTGATATATGGAGAAAATGGACATGAAAATCATCTGAATTGGCTTTTGACGTTTGATTTGATATATGACATGACCCCATTTGAATTTGTAAGTCCAAAGATACGGGGTCCTACTTTTAGGGCCTAAATGCCTGAAATAGGCAGCGCGTTAACGCGTTGCCTATTTTATGCATTTAGGCCTCAAAAGTAGGACCCCATTGGCAACACAATGGGGTCCTACTTTTGAGGCCTAAATGCATGAAATAGGCAGCGTGTTAATGCGCTGCCTATTTTAGGCATTCAGACCCTAAAAGTAGCACCCCGTATCTTTGGACTTGCATATCCAAATGGGGTCATGTCATATATCAAATCGAACGGCAAGATCCAATTTAGATGGTTTTCATCTCCATTTTCTCCATCAACTAAAACTATATTCATCAAATAATGTTGTTGATCAATTTTTGGCATACCCCCCCAAAATCAAGACCCCCATTGCAAAGAAAGGTAAAGAACACAAGTGCTTGTTCTTATGCTCATGAGACAACAAAATGCATGACATGGGAAACCAATGGGGTTTTACTTTTAATGTTTGCATGTATGTATGTATGTATATATATGCATGTACATACATACATACATACATACATACATACATACATACATACATATATATATATATATATATATACATATGTATGTATGTATGTATGTATATGTTGATGCATATATGTATATATTGATGTGTATGTTGATGCATAAAATTTTGATATATGGAGAAAATGGACATGAAAATCATCTAAATTGGCTCATGCCGTTTGATTTGATATATGACATGACCCCATTTGGATTTGTAAGTCCAAAGATACAGGGTCCTACTTTTAGGGCCTGAATGCCTAAAATAGGGAGCGCGTCAACGCGCTGCCTATTTCATGCATTTAGGCCTCAAAAGTAGGACCCCATTGGCAACACAATGGGGTCCTAGTCCAAAGATACGGGGTCCTACTTTTAGGGCCTGAATGCCTAAAATAGGGAGCGCGTCAACGCGCTGCCTATTTCATGCATTTAGGCCTCAAAAGTAGGACCCCATTGGGTTGCCAATGGGGTCCTACTTTTGAGGCCTAAATGCATGAAATAGGCAGCGCGTTGACGCGCTCCCTATTTTAGGCATTCAGGCCCTAAAAGTAGCACCCCGTATCTTTGGACTTGCATATCCGAATGGGGTCATGTCATATATCAAATCGAATGGCAAGATCCAATTTAGATGGTTTTCATGTCCATTTTCTCCATCAACTAAAACTATATTCATCAAATAATGTTGTTTATCAATTTTTGGC